>NW_023996371.1:0-46151 GCF_015586225.1 Lucilia sericata | reverse complement strand
ATTTGAGCATCTCTTATTCGTGAAATGCTTGGTGGCAAGAAGGCAGTCATTTACAATGACTAAATGTATGGCAGGAAGTTTTCCGCCGTCCAGTCTGAATTTTAAACATCTTTTTAAAAAGACGTCCAGGTTTTTAAAAGTTGTCGAGTGTTTTGAAACTAAGAAAACAGAAAAAATATTGAAATTTGTTAAAAAAAAACCGTCCATATAAAGCAATTGTTAAAAAGAAAACCAATAAACAAAATTATATAAAAAAATTAAAATAAGAAATTTCTAACAAAAATAATAAGATTTTAAAAATCTAAAATTTCAAAAAAATATTCTTAAAGTTTTTGTTGTAAAGTTTTTAAAGCAATTTAACTCAAAATTCATTATCACCAATGTTGGCGTCAACGTTTAGCAGCCTTGAGTCTGAAAAAAGGTAAACAAAAGTTTTATTTAACACATTTTTTAAGAAAAGTTCTTCAAAATCCTTTAAACTTTTTCAAACTAAACAAAATTAAGCTTAAACTTTCAAAATCGTAGATTAAACCTTAGTTAGATTAAACTTAAGTTAATTTATTTGATTAAAATTATAAAATAATTCTTTTAAATTTAAGTTTAATAAATAACAATAACAAATCTCAGGTTAAGCTTGCAAAAATTTGGTTTAAACCATAGTTAACTAACTGATTAATTTATTGAAAATTTTTAAAATGGTGAACAATTATTTCAAATAGCTTTCTTATATCAGTGCAACTTAAAGCTAAGCTTAAACTTCTGAAAATATAAACCTTAGTTAACTTAAACTATATTTAAATAAATTTACTCAAATTGCTAACATATTATTTAGTTTATATTCTAAATAATAAGAGAATTAAAATTAAGCTTAAACTGGTAAAAAACAAGGTTAAACCTCAGTTAAGTTAAATCTTGGTTTATGAAAATTGTTAATATCGGAAAATATTAAGTTTAAATAACCATTTTAACACATAGCAAATGATATATAAGCTTAAACTTGCATAAACCAAAGTTAAACTTCGGTTAATTTAAACCTTGCTTTAAGAAAATTTTTAATATAATAGAAAATTAATCAAAATAGCAATTTTAACAAATAGCAAATGAAATTAAAACTTAAACTGGCAAAAACCAGGTTAAACCTTAGTTAGCTTAAACTTTAGTTAATGAAAATTGTTTAAAATAATACACTTTAAGACAAAATAAAAATTTTAAGAAATAGCAAATGAATTTAAAACTTAAACTCACAAAAACAAAGGTTAAAATTCAGTTAGCTTTAACTTAAGTTACTGAAAATTGCTAAAAAACAAGAAAACATAAGTTAAAATAAAACATTTTACCAATAGCTATTGCAATTACAGCTTAAACTTCCAAAATCCTAGGTTAAACTTTAGTTAGCTTAAACCATAGTTAATGGAAATTTGCTAAAAGTAATAAATATTTAGTCATAATTGCAATTACAATAAGGAGTATATGAAATGAAAGCTAAAACTTGCAAAAACCTAGGTTAAACCTCAGTTAATTTTAACCTCGGTTTATGGAAGTTGTTTAAAATGCTAAATTTTAAGACAAAATAACAATTTTAACTAATAGCAATTGAAATTAATAGTTAAACTTACAATAAACAAAGTTAAACTTCAGTTAGCTTAAACCATAGTTTATGCAAATTGTTTAAAACGATAAAAATTATATTAAAATAAATGCTTTAACAAATAGCAAATGAAATTATAGCTCAAACTTACAAAAACCTAGTTTAAACTTCGGTTAAATTAAACCATGGTTTATGAAACTTTTTTGAAGCTATAAAAAATAAGTTAAGGAAGAAATTTTATTAAATTGCAAATGAATTTAAAGCTTAAACTTGCAAAAATCAAGGTTAAATTTAAAGTACAGTTAACAGTTAACTAGTTAATTAGATACATTTTTCTTAAAATCGCTTTATTATAAGAAAAAAGTAGAAATGAAAGCTTAAGCTGAGCAAAGCCAAGCTTAAACTCTAGTTAAATAAAACGGTAGTTAAGTAAATTGAATAATATTAATGACATTGTTGATAAATTATCAATTTTATAAAATATTATTATAGATAAAACCTTAAACTTTTAAAAACCTAGTTTAAGCTTTAGTTTAGTAAACATTGAACTTTAAGCTTTAAAGCTCGTTAAGTAATTAGTTCTTAAAAATAACTTAATCAGACATTATTAAATAAAACCTAATTATGGGAACTAAGTTAAACTTAGCTTAAACCTTAAACTTAGGTTAAACTTTAAACCCTAATTAAACTCAATCACTGTCTTTTATTACACTTCAATTGATTATTAAGCTTTTTTTAACAATCTTTTTCCAACATTGTTTTACTTAATCCCCAATTTTGAAAGCTTTTGTCTTTAATCTTTAGTTAATCTTAAGTGTGTCATTGTTTTTGCATTTAAAAGAATGTGTTAATCATTCTTGTTAATGTTTTGTTTTGTTTCGTTTCTAGGGTGTTAAAATCTTAAATTACTCATTTAACTTGTATGTTAACTGTCATTCATGTTTTCGTTGTTGTTGTTGTCATATTTAAACAAAGTTTTGTTAACTGACCACCCAATTTTTGTGATTTTTTGCGCAAAAAAAAACTAATGATTTGTTGTAGTTATTTAAACATTAGTCATTTTTTTCTAAAGTAAACTAAAAGTGATCAATATGTTTTATCTATTGTTATTTAGAATATTTATTGTTGTTGTTGTTGTATACTTATATGAAATGACCAGTTTTTTTCTTCACTTATTTGAATATAAAATTCTTAGTCATATTATTAACGCCAACAAAAAGCTTTATGACACATGTGTAAATAAACATGAGAGACTTGAAAAACGGCCATTGAAGAACTATTTCCATAAAATCAAACCATCAACTTTCTAAGGCCTTTAAACCAGGTTTCAGTGTTTAATTTTGTGGTCAAGTGTGTGTAGTTATGAATTTAAATGAATTTGAATTTATGGTCATTTTTTGTTGTGTGCCCTCCTTTATACGTTCGTTTATCGCCTGCTTAGCAATCACCGTGTTCTTGGTTTTGGTTGCTGGTGGTGTCCTTGTAAATTTTTATTTTGTTTTCAACAGATAAACATTTCATGCCACATAAAGATTACTTTAACCTTAAGGGGTCTTTAAAACAGTTCTTTTTTGCAAAAAAAGGCATTTTTTACTCGCGAAAAAATGCATAAATTTGCACTAATTAAACACGTTTTAGAAGATCGTTTAGTTAGATTAAACATATAAAATCAAAGACTTTTAAAAATACATAAATTTTGAAGTTTAAAGAATGAGGTCAAAAGGTTAACTAGGAGATATTTTATCCTATACAAGTTAAATATTAAAAAAACTTCAATTCAAGGAAATATTAAGTTTTATTATAGTTAAACTTAAGTTAAACATGACATAAACTTAAGTTAAACATAACATAAACTCAAGTTAAACTTAAGTTTAAATATCTCAAAACTTTCATAAACATTTTGCTAATTTATGTTTTAGTTATTTTCCTTAAATTCGGTTCAATTTTTACTATTAGTACTAAAATACTACTTTTTTTAAATTTCTACTACTTTTTTCAAAAGTGCCCAAAATTGTTATTTTTTGGCTTTAAATGCTTTTTGTTTAATTTCTACCCATTTTAAAAACATTTTTACCTTTAGTACTTTTCTACTACTTTTTGAAATTTATACTACTTTTTCAAAAAGTGTCCAAGATTGTTTCATTTTAGCTTTAAAAGCTTTTTAATTATTTTCTATATATTTTAAAACATTTTTTATATACCCTACTTTTTTACTACCTTTTTAAAATTTCCTACTACTCTTTAAAAAAGTGCTCAAAATTTATTTTTTTTAGCTATAAATGCTTTTAATTGATTTCTATCTATTTTAAAACACTTATCACATACATTACTTTTTTTACTACCTTTTAAAATTTCCTACTACTTTTTAAAAAAGTGCTCAAAATTTATTTTCTTTAGCTATAAATGTGTTTTTTTTTTCTATCCATTTTAAAACATTTTTTACCTTTAGTACTTTTTTACCACATTTTAAAATTTTTACTACCTTTTTCAAAAGTGCCCAAAATTGATTTTTTAACTATAAATGATTTTTGTTTAAATTTTACCCATTTAAAAGCAGTTTTTCACATTTAATACCTTTTTACTACTTTCTGAAATTTCTACTACTTTTTTCAAAAAGTGTCCATAATTATTTCATTTTAGCATTAAATGCTTTTTAATAGATTTCCACACATTTTTAAGCAATTTTCGCACTTTTTAACTACTTTTTAAATGTCTACTACTTTTTTCAAAAATGTCCAAAATTTATATTTTTGCGCTTTAAATGTTTTTTAATTAATTTCTACACATTTTAAAACATTTTTTACATGTAGTACTTTTTTACTACTTTTTTAAATTTCTACTAATTTCTTTAAAAAGTGTCCATTTTTAACTATAAATGGTATTTTACATTTAGTACTTGTTTAATACTTTTTAAAATTTCTACTACTTTTTTTTCAAAAAGTGTCCATAATTGTTTCAATTTATATTTAAAATGATTTTTAATTGATTTTCATACATTTTTGAGCCATTTTTACATTTAGTACTTTTTACTACTTTTTAAAATTCCTACTACTTTTTCAAAAAGTGTCCATAATTGTTTTACTTTAGCTTTAAATTATTTTTAATTGATTTCTACCTATTTTGAAGTCATTTTTACATTCAGTACTTTTTGTACTACTTTTTGAAAAACCTACTACTTTTTCAAAAGTGTGCAAGTTTAATCATTTTTTGGTCTTAAATGCTTTTATGCGACTTCTACGCATTTCAAAGCATTTTATACATTTATTAATTTTTTACTACTTTTTTAAAATTTTCTACTACTATTTAAAAATTTTTGTAAATTTTATCTTTTTTTTGGTTTCAAATGCTTTAAATCTTAATTCTACATATTTTAAGCAATTTTTACATTTAGTACTTTTTTACTGCTTTTTCAAATTTGCTACTAATTTTTAAAATTTCTACTACTTTTTCAAAATTGTGCTATTTTATACGTTTTTGCTTTCAAATGCTTTAAATCTAAATTCTACATACTTTTGAGCAATTTTTACGTATACTACTTTTATGCTAATTTTTAAAAATTTCTACTACTTTTTGCCAAATTATAAAATTCCTAAAAAAAATTATTTAAAATGCTTTATATATGACTTTAACACATTTTTCTAATACTTTTCTATACATTTTTTTTTTTGAACTTTTTGTAATTTCTACTACTTTTTGAAAAATAATTATTTTAGTAAAATTATGCATTTCAAAGACATTTGAAGCTGTTTCTTAATATTTTGTATAATTTTTTCATATTAAGTACCTTTTTTCAAAACGTACTTTTTTGGTACTTTTTACCAAATGATTTATTACTGTCAAATTTGTTATTTTTAAACGTTTCTAAGAACTTTATTGCAAATTTTAGGATTTTTTTCACATTTAGGACATTTTTCAGAAAAGTACCCTTTTGGTACTTTTTAGACAAATTTATAAAATGCTTTAATTTTATTTAAAAATCTCATTTAAGAGTTATTTTAAACATT
This sequence comes from Lucilia sericata, assembly GCF_015586225.1. Lineage (NCBI taxonomy): Eukaryota > Metazoa > Arthropoda > Insecta > Diptera > Calliphoridae > Lucilia > Lucilia sericata. The sequence goes on along the minus strand of NW_023996371.1, from coordinate 40,559 downwards.
TTCTTTGCATTTTGTATAATTTTTTCACATTTAGTACCTTTTTTCAAAAAGGTACTTTTTTGGTACATTTTAAAAAATGCCTTATTTTTGTTGATTTTAACATTTATAAAGTTTTTTAAGGATTTTATGGCAATTTATAGATTTTTTTCAATATTTCTAACAATTTAAAAAAAGTACTTTTTTGGTACTTTTTAGTATTTGTAGGCAAATGCTTGGTTTTTTAAAAGTTTTTACTTTAAGAAGATGACTTTAAGCATTTGCTTTAATGTTTTTGGTAATTTTTCTTCCTTTTAGAAGATTTTTTCTAAGATTTAGAAAAAAGTACTTTTTTCTTAAATAATTATTTTTGGCGAACGAAAAAAAAAAAAACATCTTTAAAATGTTATTACTATCACATTTCAATTATTTATGATACCTAACAAGACAAACATTAATTCTTAAACACTTTGAGAAAAACAGCTTAAAAACATGCACGAACATGTTGCTGGTATAGCTAACATGAAGGGGGCTATAGACAGGTGAAGAACATTTTTCAACAAATAAAGTTGTATTTCCTTATCTTGCAGGCTTATTTTGGGTGAATGCCAGCAAGCTTAACATAAAATTGAATATTTTCTAAAGACAAAAAAAAAAAAAAAACAAAAACAAGCTTTAAACAACGTATGTACCGTAATTCTAAACTTATGCAATCACATTTATGTTTTAAAGAAAAAAAAGTTTCGAAAAAAAGTATAGATTTGTTGGCTGGCTGATGGCCTCTTCTATTGCCTGGTTGTTGATTATTTGGTTGCGCGAAACAAACATGTAATCCCCCACTTTTTAAACAAGTAATAAAGCAAGTTTTAAGTCTTACGATATAGAGGTTCTTCTGCTTTATGGAGATTTTGTTGTTGCATTTTTTTTTGGAGGATTCTAATCTTAAATAGCAGCAGACATGTGTAATTTTCTTAAGACATTTACAAAACAAAAAAAAAACGAAGAAAAATCTCCTTTAAATAAAGTTGGTTTTTTGATTTTTTTTGTCTGTTTTCGAATTCGTAACGTAATCAAATGTACCGCAATGTGCCAACGGTTATTTTCCCTTTCTGGTCGTTTATGTTGCTGCAACAACATGGTACTGGTTAAATGGCAATGGCACCATCATCATCATCATCATCATGGTCGTCATCAGCCATGCAACCAACCAACCAACTAACTAACCAACCATCCAGCCAGCATCATTGTGATCAGCTCATGCATCACCAACTTAAAACTAGAATTGCGTAAAAATATCAGATGAGCGAGGCAACAAACAGCACCAACATAAGCAGGAGTACAAACAACAGAGTCCATGTTTAAGGGGGTTAGGAGAAGTTAGAATATTTCTGTGATTTGTTTAAGCCAGTACCGCACTCGACAAAACATTATATGAAAAGTAGTTTTAGAAGCATTTCTGTGTCTTCTTGGCTTGTTTTAAACTCTTTCTGCACATTGTTAGTTACGTTTGAAATAATGTTCTTTACTTCCTCTTTCTCTTGTGTCCAGTTTAATGCCTGACGATTATACTTTACGACGCGTGACTGTTAAGAAAGTTTGCTGCAGCTTTTAGTATTTATTGTCTTCCTGCTTTAACTATTGCCAATTCTTTGTGTGTCGAAAAAGCTGCAAATCGAAAAAAAGCCAAAGGCTAATGTAAGCTCAAAACAAAAAAAAACACACACACACATAAGCTTGTTAAGTTCACAACGCATGAGATCGGTCAAATATTAGAAAAAACTAATAGATTTTCTTTAAAAATCTTAAATTGTTTTAAAACAAATTTTGAAATTTTGTCTATAGTCCAGTTTATAGTCTAATCTATAGTCTAGTCTTTAGCCTAGTCTAGTCTATAGTCTAGTCTATAGTCTAGTCTATAGTCTAGTCTATAGTCTACTCTATAGTCTAGTCTATAGTCTAGTCTATAGTCTAGTCTATAGTCTAGTCTATAGTCTAGTCTATAGTCTAGTCTATAGTCTAGTCTATAGTCTAGTCTATAGTCTAGTCTATAGTCTAGTCTATAGTCTAGTCTATAGTCTAGTCTATAGTCTAGTCTATAGTCTAGTCTATAGTCTAGTCTATAGTCTAGTCTAGTCTATAGTCTAGTCTATAGTCTAGTCTATAGTCTATAGTCTAGTCTATAGTCTAGTCTATAGTCTAGTCTATAGTCTAGTCTATAGTCTATAGTCTAGTCTATAGTCTAGTCTATAGTCTAGTATATAGTCTAGTCTATAGTCTAGTCTATAGTCTAGTCTATAGTCTAGCCTATAGTCTAGTATATAGTCTAGTCTATAGTCTAGTCTATAGTCTAGTCTATAGTCTGGTCTATAGTCTAGTCTATATTCTAGTCTATATTCTAGTCTATAGTCTAGTCTATAGTCTAGTCTATAGTTTAATCTATAGTCTAGTCTATAGTCTAGTATATAGTCTAGTCTATAGTCTAGTCTATAGTCTAGTTTATAGTCTAATCTATAGTTAGTCTAGTCGTCTATAGTCTAGTCTATAGTCTAGTCTATAGTCTAGTCTATAGTCTAGTCTATAGTCTAGTCTATAGTCTAGTCTATAGTCTAGTCTATAGTCTAGTCTATAGTCTAGTCTATAGTCTAGTCTATAGTCTAGTCTATAGTCTAGTCTATAGTCTAGTCTATAGTCTAGTCTATAGTCTAGTCTATAGTCTAGTCTATAGTCTAGTCTATAGTCTAGTCTATAGTCTAGTCTATAGTCTAGTCTATAGTCTAGTCTATAGTCTAGTCTATAGTCTAGTCTATAGTCTAGTCTATAGTCTAGTCTATAGTCTAGTCTATAGTCTAGTCTATAGTCTAGTCTATAGTCTAGTCTATAGTCTAGTCTATAGTCTAGTCTATAGTCTAGTCTATAGTCTAGTCTATAGTCTAGTATAGTCTAGTCTATAGTCTAGTCTATAGTCTAGTCTATAGTCTAGTCTATAGTCTAGTCTATAGTCTAGTCTATAGTCTAGTCTATAGTCTAGTCTATAGTCTAGTCTATAGTCTAGTCTATAGTCTATAGTCTAGTCTATAGTCTAGTCTATAGTCTAGTCTATAGTCTAGTCTATAGTTAAGTCTATAGTCTAGTCTATAGTCTAGTCTATAGTCTAGTCTATAGTCTAGTCTATAGTCTAGTCTATAGTCTAGTCTATAGTCTAGTCTATAGTCTAGTCTATAGTCTAGTCTATAGTCTAGTCTATAGTCTAGTCTATAGTCTAGTCTATAGTCTAGTCTATAGTCTAGTCTATAGTCTAGTCTATAGTCTAGTCTATAGTCTAGTCTATAGTCTAGTCTATAGTCTAGTCTATAGTCTAGTCTATAGTCTAGTCTAAAGTCTAGTCTAAAGTCTAGTCTGTAGTCGAGTCTAGTCTAGTCTATAGTTTAGTCTATTGTCTAGTCTATAGTCTAGTCTATAGTCTAGTCTATAGTCTAGTCAATAATCTAGTCTATAGTCTAGTCTATAGTCTAGTCTATAGTCTAGTCTAGTCTATAGTCTAGTCTATAGTCTAGTCTATAGTCTAGTCTATAGTCTAGTCTATAGTCTAGACTATAGTATAATCTATAGTCTAGTCTATAGTCTAGTCTATAGTCTAGTCTATAGTCTAGTCTATAGTCTAGTCTATAGTCTAGTCTATAGTCTAGTCTATAGTCTAGACTACAGTCTAGTCTATAGTCTAGTCTATAGTCTAGTCTATAGTCTAGTCTATAGTCTAGTCTATAGTCTAGTCTATAGTCTAGTCTATAGTCTAGTCTATAGTCTAGTCTATAGTCTAGTCTATAGTCTAGTCTATAGTCTAGTCTATAGTCTAGTCTATAGTCTAGTCTATAGTCTAGTCTATAGTCTAGTCTATAGTCTAGTCTATAGTCTAGTCTATAGTCTAGTCTATAGTCTAGTCTATAGTCTAGTCTATAGTCTAGTCTATAGTCTAGTCTATAGTCTAGTCTATAGTCTAGTCTATAGTCTAGTCTATAGTCTAGTCTATAGTCTAGTCTATAGTCTAGTCTATAGTCTAGTCTATAGTCTAGTCTATAGTCTAGTCTATAGTCTAGTCTATAGTCTAGTCTATAGTCTAGTCTATAGTCTAGTCTATAGTCTAGTCTATAGTCTAGTCTATAGTCTAGTCTATAGTCTAGTCTATAGTCTAGTCTATAGTCTAGTCTATAGTCTAGTCTATAGTCTAGTCTATAGTCTAGTCTATAGTCTAGTCTATAGTCTAGTCTATAGTCTAGTCTATAGTCTAGTCTATAGTCTAGTCTATAGTCTAGTCTATAGTCTAGTCTATAGTCTAGTCTATAGTCTAGTTTATAGTCAAGTCTATAGTCTAGTCTATAGTCTAGTCTATAGACTAGTCAAGTCTATAGTCCAGTCTATAGTCTAGTTTTTAGTCTAGTCTATAGTCTAGTCTAAAGTCTAGTCTGTAGTCGAGTCTAGTCTATAGTTTAGTCTATAGTCTAGTCTATAGTCTAGTCTATAGTCTAGTGAATAGTCTAGTCTATAGTCTAGTCTATAGTCTAGTCTATAGTCTAGTCTATAGTATAATCTATAGTCTAGTCTATAGTCTAGTTTATAGTCTAGTCTATAGTGTAGTCTTTAGTCTATAGTCTAGTCTAGTCTAGTCTAGTCTAGTCTAGTCTAGTCTATAGTCTAGTCTAGTCTATAGTCTAGTTTAGTCTATAGTCTAGTCTAAAGTTTAGTCTTTAGTCTAGTCTATAGTCTGGACTAACTTTCCATGAGTGATGTATCCCCTTTGCCCAGCCCTTCCTTGGAGTTAATGTAAAACATTAAGCAGTTAATCAATTATAGCGACTCTTGATTTCCTTCCTGATCCAGATTAAAGAATTTAATTTCATGTTCCTGCTGCTGTTGTTGTTTAGAGTGTTAAAAATGAGTTTTTTTATGTTTATGTTCTTGTTAATTCTCTGTCTTCTCTAAGATGCTGCTGACTTCATTGCAGGCAGCGCTGCTTAATGCAGTTTGCTGTAAAATCAAGTTTTTTGTTGATTTTTTTTTCGATTTTTTTGTTTCGATTTAGGATTTTACAGTTGTTTTAGAGAATGCGTTTGTGCTTGTTGTTGTTTGTGTTGAACAAGTTGCGTTTGGTTTTTTATTTTTCTCTATTTATGATGCGTTTCGTATGCATATTTTTGTTGTTTTGTGTTTTTTTTTCCTTTAATGCAAAACAACTCTTTCTTGTTTTCAATATTTTTCGTACTTTTTGTTAATTTAGTTTTTTGTGTGCTTTCGTCAGAGCAGTAGTGCGTTGTTTTAATTCCTGGTTTTTTAATTAAATTTATTCATAATTATTGTTTGTTAATATTGTGGTCTGCTGAAAATGACAATTGTTTTAAATGGAAAAGTAATGAAATTAATAAAGTTATTGTTGAAAAAAAGTGAATTCATTAAAATTTTATTAAAAAAATGTGTAAATAAGTGTTTTAAATTAAAATAAATGCGGGTCATATTGAAATCAATAAAGTTTTCCGGCATGAATATGCATGCAGCAGCCTTAAAGAGACAGACACTCGAGAAAAGTGTTCAAACAAATTCTTGTAAAAAAGTTGAAATTTTTAGTTCTACCGAATTAAAATGTCTCAATCAAAGTGCTATTTTAAAGTTTATTAAGAAATTTTTTGTCATAAACTTTTTACACTCAAAAAAATTTTGCAGTAAATTTTTTGAATAATCGAGAAAGTCATCCCTAAATTAAAGTCAAAGGTGAGTTTAAGTTAAATTTACATACATTTATTAAACTAAAGTATGGCAACTCTTGAAGCATAATTCATACATCCTTAAACAGTTTTTCAACAATATAAGCTTTTGGCTTAAATTTTTGATTTCGTTTTTTTTTATTTTTTTATTATCCCTTTATATCTTGATATTAAACATAATAGATGGCAACTCTGAAAAGTTTTTGAATTATTTTAAAGCTTCTTTAAGAAATATTGTGGTTTAAACACAAATAGTATTCTTTTTAATATAAAAATAAAGCATTTTCGGATGAAATGGCAGGTGGCAACTCTGCTATATTTTATTTACACATTTCAGAAAATTAATTACATTTTCACATTCTTTAGTAAATTTTTAACAAATTTTTATCAAATTTGCTTTCAAAGCTTAGTTTTGAAAGATTTTATTTTAACTGGTGGCAACTCTGAAAACTTATTTAAGCATTTGACAGCTTTTTACCAAATGATTTATCTTAATATAAGTTCTACTCGTTTAAATCTGAAAATAAGTCACTTTTTGAGACACGTAATAAAAAGGTGGCAACTCTGTTATATTTTAATTACACATTTAGACTAAAATGAGCTTTTAAAACTTATTTTTGATAGATTTCACCGTTTCTTTTATGTGCTTTAAATATTTCATTTTAGAATTTTTAAAAAAGTGGCAACTCCAAAAACTTTTTAAACAATTTTAAAGCTTATTTCATGAATTCTACAAACGTTTAAACTTATTTAGTTGGTTGGACCTAAAATTAGCTTTATACGTGTAATTTTGAATGATTTTGTTTTAGCAGGTGGCAACACTGTTTACTATTTTAGTTCATTTAAAGTATTTAATAGCCAATTTTACATTTCTAAACAATTTTTATTTTTAATTTGCTTTAAAATATTTAATTTTAAAACACTTATTCTAACAGGTGGCAACACTGACAACCATTCATAGTTATTTCAAAGGGATTTTGTTATAAACAGGTGGCAACACCACATATTATTTTGGCTATTTAAGGGATTTAAAACATACTTTACATTTTCTAATCAATCTTTATCATTTGTTTATCTTAGTGTTTATAAACCGGTTAACCGGTTAACCGAAAAACCGGTTTTTATTGCATATTTCGGTTTTTCGCAAACCGGTTTTTTAAAACATTGGTTTTCGGTTAACCGGGTTATCCGGTTTTTAAGTCTCGGTTAACCGGTTTCAAAAAAAATCTAATTTTTAGTACAAAATTTTATGTTTTCTTTGATATTTTATTGTGATTTTTAAAAATTTTGGATAGATAATTTTAAACATTATTTTCCGTTTGTGCATATGAAAACAGACCTAAGATTGTTAAACAAATATTATCTATATACTTACTTGTTTACTGCGTGAGTATAGTAAAAATCGAGAAGTTTCTCAAACGTTCTCAAAACGGACTTTATTTATCGAAACATAAGGATTGTTGTTGCCGTCCGAGAACTTATGCTGCTGGGGTTTTTCACAAACTGTAATGGCGCTTAGGTTGATTGACAGGAAGTCAGAATGACACCTGTCAATATTCCTAAGCGTCATTCACAGTAATTTGAACAACCACAGGCGTAGTGAGTGGAGGGAGGTCACTGTCTATGTCGAGACAATCGTCGCGAACCTGAACACTGTTTATAGTTCTGGGCATAATTTTTGCTATTGATATATATGGTCAATTTATCCCTCGTATGGCAACTTCCATATACCTAACGAATCAATAATATCTTCAGATCTATATAAGTTTGTTTTCTTATGATATATTAATGTACATATCTATACTAAAAAATGCAAATATCTTATTAAGTAATTTATAATATTTCGCAAAATGACATTTTTCAACTATATATTATAATATTTTAAAGATTTCCAAACATTTCGGTTAACCGGTTTAACCGGTTTTTTATACTCGGTTAACCGACAAACCGGTTTTTTAGAAATGGTTAATTTTCGGTTAACCGAAAAACCGGTTTTTCCAAAAGTCGGTTTTTTATAAACACTAGTTTATCTTAAAAATTTACTTTCATAAGAATATTTCCAAAATAAGTGGCAACACTGCCAACTATTCTTGGTTTTTGAGGGGCTTAATACTCAATTTACATTCTTTAGTCGATTTTTATCATAAATTTACTTTTAAATAATTGTTTTTCAATAGACACCTTGCTTTAAATTGTAAAATTTAAGCAATTTTCCCAACAGGTGGCAACACTCTGATGATGATTTTGGTTATTTGAAGGATTTGTTGTACTCTATATATTATTTAGTTAATTTTTATTATAAATTTACTTGATAAATGTATTTTTAAAGGAAATTTTCAAAACAGGTGGCAACATTGTATATTATTTTTAGTTGTTTAAGGGATTTAATACATTCTCTAAGTAATTTGATCATAAATTTACTTTAAAAATTTACATTCATAAGAAACTTTCTCAAGCAGGTGGCAACACTGCCGAGTATTCTTGGTTTTTTAGAGGTTTAATACTCACTTTAAATTTCCCAACCAAGTGGCAACAACGCCAACTTTTCTTGGCTTTTAAAGGGTTCAATACTCATCTTACATTATTTAATGTATTTTTATCATAACTTTATCTTTAAATTTTTATTTTTCCAAAAACCTTGTACTTTAAAAATGTAATTTTTAAATAGTTTTTCAAACAGGTGGCAACACTAACAAGTATTATTGGTTATTTAAGAGATTTTATAACCCCTTTATAAATTATACATTTAATTAGCCAATTTTTATAACAAATGTAATATAAAAATTAACTTTTATAAGAAATAATTTCTAACAGGTGGCAACACTGTCAATTATTTTTAGTTATTAAAGAGATTTTCTGCACACTTTACATTTTTTAATAATTTTTTTTATAGTTTTGTCTTAAAAATATGACTTTAAAATATTTTTCCTAGCATGTGGCAACACTACCAGCTATTGATAGTTATTCATAGTAAGTTTTAAACCAAGTTTAACAGAAAAATTTTCCAACACAACTTTGTTTATAAAAAAATTTCACATGCCAAATAAAATAACTCCCAAATTCATGTCAAAAACACCTCCTAAATTTCCCCTGTCCCTTCAAGCCAAAAATAGCCAAGAAAATTTGTATTTTAGTGGGTTATTTAAATCTTTCATTGATGACGTTGTCTGTCTGTCTGTCCGTCCGTTCGTTTGTCGGTCGCTGATAATTGTTGTTGCTGTCTAGTCTAATGATGAATCCTCCTTTTTCCAGCATGTATTTTTATTTTGTGGCTAGATTGGAGGTTCTTCATAAATTCTCTTTTATGTAGGTCGTCGTTGTTTTCGTTGTTGTTACTGGGTTAATTTAATTTCTAGCTTTTTTTGCTTTCTTGCGGTTTTTATAGCTTATTTTTTATATATTTTTAACTAAAATTCAGTTTTGTTTGCAAATGCATGCATTTGTTGTTGCTGTTGGTGTTGTTGTTTATTGTCTTATGGTGAACATTTGCAAACAATCAAAAGTTAAAAATTTATTTTCATAGGAATCATCAAAACCAAAAAAAAAAGAATTGGTTTTAAAGTTAACTTTTTTTTTCATATTCTGGGAATTTGTGTATCATTCAAATGAAAAAATAAATAAGAGAAAAATAGAAAAAAATAGCCAAGAAATTTTAGTGACCTACATTTTAAGCAAAAAACAAAACAAAATAATGAAAAGGAAATATTTGGAAGATAAAGGGTCATTGGGAAACATAGTTGAGATATTTTTACTTTATAAAAGAGAATTTTTGTTTGAAAAAAAAATGTAGAATATTGTAAATTAAATAATTTTTTCTTAAAAAACATAAAAAATTAAACCTTTCTATTTCTGTTAAAAAAATGTTTTGGGAGTTGCCACCTGTTTGAAGAATTTATTGAAATATTTCGAAAGAAAAAATTAAAGTTTTACGCAATTTTTTTTTATATTACCATGACTTTCTTAATATTTCTATAACTTTTTGTCATATTCCAGAATTTCTTAGAACAGGTGGCAACTCTAAAAATATTTTTTTTAATGTTTGCATAATTTTTTCAATGTAATTTTTAATAGCATGGAATACAAGTTCAAACATGGGAAATATGTAATATGCATAACTTTCAAACAGGATTTGAAGTTGCCACTTATTGTTTTTTCTGGAGTTGCCACCTGTTTGAACAATTTATTGAAATATGAGCAAAGAAAATAATAAAATTTATAATTTTTTTTCTATAATGTTTTATGTCATATTTCCAAAATTTTTCAAGAAGGTGGCAACTCTGACAATTTTTTTTTAACTTTTTGCAAATTTGGCATTAGCAATACGATGACAAGGACATGACAAATATTTAATAAAATAAAGGCATGAAAAATATTTAATAAATCTTAGTTAGTTAGTTCGTTAGTTAGTTAGTTAGTTAGTAGTTAGTTAGTTAGTTTTAGTTAGTTAGTCGTTAGTTAGTTAGTTAGTTAGTAGTTAGTAGTTAGTTAGTTAGTTAGTTAGTTAGTGAGTTAGTTAGTTAGTTAGTTAGTTAGTTAGTTAGTTAGTTAGTTAGTTAGTTAGTTAGTTAGTTAGTTAGTTAGTTAGTTAGGTTAGTAGTTAGTTAGTTAGTTAGTTAGTTAGTTAGTTAGTTAGTTAGTTAGTTAGTTAGTTTAGTAGTTAGTAGTAGTTAGTTAGTTAGTTAGTTAGTTAGTTAGTAGTTAGTTAGTTAGTTAGTTAGTAGTTAGTTAGTTAGTAGTAGTTAGTTAGTTAGTAGTTAGTTAGTGTAGTTAGTTAGTTAGTTAGTTAGTAGTTAGTTAGTTAGTTAGTTAGTTAGTTAGTTAGTTAGTTGTTAGTTAGTTAGTTAGTTAGTTAGTTAGTAGTTAGTTAGTTAGTAGTTTTAGTTAGTATTTAGTAGTTAGTTAGTTAGTTAGTTAGTTAGTTAGTTAGTTAGTTAGTTAGTTAGTAGTAGTAGTTAGTTAGTTAGTTAGTAGTTAGTTAGTTAGTTAGTTAGTTAGTTAGTAGTTAGTAGTTAGTTAGTAGTTAGTTAGTTAGTTAGTTAGTTAGTTAGTTAGTTAGTTAGTTAGTAGTAGTTAGTTAGTTAGTTAGTTAGTTAGTTAGTTAGTTAGTTAGTTAGTTAGTTAGTTAGTAGTTAGTAGTTAGTTAGTTAGTTAGTTAGTTAGTTAGTTAGTTAGTAGTTAGTAGTTAGTTAGTTAGTTAGTTAGTTAGTTAGTTAGTTAGTTAGTTTAGTTAGTTAGTAGTTAGTTAGTAGTAGTTATTTAGTTAGTTAGTTAGTTAGTTAGTTAGTTAGTTAGTTAGTTAGTTAGTTAGTTAGTTAGTAGTTAGTTAGTTAGTTAGTTAGTTAGTTAGTTAGTTAGTTAGTTAGTTAGTTAGTTAGTTAGTTAGTTAGTTAGTTAGTTAGTTAGTTAGTTATTAGTTAGTAGTTAGTTAGTTAGTTAGTGTAGTTAGTTCGTTAGTAGTAGTTAGTTAGTTAGTAGTTAGTGAGTTATGTTAGTTAGTTGTAGTTAGTTAGTTTAGTAGTTAGTTAGTAGTAGTTAGTTAGTTAGTTAGTTAGTTAGTTAGTTAGTTAGTTAGTTAGTATTAGTAGTTAGTTAGTTAGTTAGTTAGTAGTTAGTTAGTTAGTTAGTTAGTTAGTTAGTTAGTTAGTTAGTTCGTTAGTTAGTTAGTTAGTTAGTTAGTTAGTTAGTTGTAGTTAGTTTAGTTAGTTAGTTAGTAGTTAGTTAGTTAGTAGTTAGTTAGTTAGTTAGTTAGTTAGTTAGTTAGTTAGTTAGTTAGTTAGTTAGTAGTTAGTTAGTTAGTAGTAGTTAGTTAGTTAGTAGTTAGTTAGTTAGTTAGTTAGTTAGTTAGTAGTTAGTTAGTTAGTTAGTTAGTTAGTTAGTTAGTAGTTAGTTAGTTAGTTAGTTAGTTAGTTAGTTAGTTAGTTAGTTAGTTAGTAGTAGTTAGTTAGGTAGTTAGTTAGTTAGTTGTTAGTTAGCTTTAGTTAGTTAGTTAAACTCAAAAACTGAGCTATTTCAAGTTAGCAAAAGTTGAAAAGATTTTGATTTTTTGCAATTTTCTTTTTATGGGAGAAAATTAAAGGAAATGGAAACTTTTTATTGTTGATCTTTAGTTTATTTTCTCTCTGATTTTGATTTAAATTAAACTTGTAATTTAAAGAAAATTTCAAAAGAAAAACTTCTCCAAATGATGGAATGTTTTTCTAGGACTGTCTGCTGTCTGTGGCATTAATGTACAAAAGATGGAGTGTAACAATTTGTCGTCTGCGTTTTAGTCTTTTTTGTTTCTTTGGCTTAGCCAAACGCCTTTTAGTTAAAGAAGATTTGCTAAGTTTAAACTTTGTAAGTATAAAATGAAATGTTATGTTGGCCATCATAGAAGTTCAAAGTCGTGCCAAACAGATTTCTTTTTTTTTCTTTCAGTTTTTTTTTTTGCATTAAATCTAGGAAATTATTTTTTGCATTTAGTTTTCTTTCTTTAAAAAAAACAGAAGGAAACTTATATGCATTTTGTTAAGAAATTTCTAGGTTCTGCTGCTAACTCCTTACAAGACTCAACATTAACATGTAACAAGTTAAATGCTTAAGAAGAAGGTCATGGACGTATAACTTAAATAAAAACCTTTAAATAAAGAAAATGTGACCAACTACTTTAGGGTTTAAACATTTCACTATAAACTTAGTTTATTTTCGTACAAAATTTTCTAGTTGGTGTTATTTTCTCCCATTTCGAAAATCGTGTGTAAATGAAAGATTTATTAGACAAAATTTTTAAAATATGCCACATCAACTCTGCGCTGTTCTTTTTAAGCAAATTTAATGCATGCAACATTTTCTCTAGTTAAAACGAACATTGAACATTAAACTTCATTATAATCGCGGGAGAACAACAAAAAAAAAAAAAACGTCAATTTTTAAGCTTAACAAATATTTCACGATCATTTTTCTCCTGTTCATGCTAAAGCAAAGTGTGCTTTAAGTCAGCTTTACATTTAGCAGGACAGACATGGTTGGAGAAAAAATTCTAAATTTTCCAAATTTTCTTGCTAACTAACTTGACTATTGAAGCTTAACGAGTGAAAAAATCCCTTTAGGCCAAGAGAAAGGCTTAAAAAAAAAAAAACTCTATTTTTACCAAAACAAAATTTATTGTTAAAAAAGTTTAAGCTTTAGTTAAACCTCCTAAATTTTTACTAATGAAACTTAAAACTTTTTATGGTAATTCTGTTTTTTTTTCCTCATATTTCCATAACTTTAGAATAAATGAAAATTGATCATGTTGTAACGGTTTTGAAGATTTTTGTTTAACCTTAAAAAAATATATTAAAATGTTATGAATTATGAGCGTTAAATGTTGAAGAATTTTAAATAAATTACCTGCCAATGTGTAAAATTTATGTATGAAAGCTTTAAAATAGGTTTTTAAAAATAGTTGTAAAAAAGCTGGTAAACAAATTTTCTTTTAAATTTGCTTAAAATTTAGTAAAATCTAGGTAATAATAATTAAATTTATAACAGATTTTTAATAATCATACAAAATAAATAATATTTAAATAGTATTTTAAAATAGTAGTAGAAAAAGTACTAAATTTACAAGTTTTTCAACTAATTGTTATTTTAATAACCTTAAACAGTACTTTTAGAGATTTTTCCGTAAAATTAAAAAAGATACTAAAAATAGTAGTAGACTATCGAGCAGACTACAGACTGATCTAAAGGCTTGACTACAGACTAGTTCAGTTCAGTTTAAGATCTGTTTAGTTCTAGTTTTGATCTAGTTCGGTTTTAGTTCAGTTTAGATTGAGTTCTAGTTCAGTTCTAGTTTAGTTCTAGTTCAGTTTTAGTTCAGTTCTAGTTCAGTTCTAGTTTAGTTCTAGTTCAGTTTTAGTTCAGTTCTAGTTCAGTTCTAGTTCAGTTCTAGTTCAGTTCTAGTTCAGTTCTAGTTCAGTTCTAGTTCAGTTCTAGTTAAGTTCTAGTTAAGTTCTAGTTCAGTTCTAGTTCAGTTCTAGTTCAGTTCTAGTTCAGTTCTAGTTCAGTTCTAGTTGAGTTCTAGTTCAGTTCTAGTTCAGTTCTAGTTCAGTTCTAGTTCAGTTCTAGTTCAGTTCTAGTTCAGTTCTAGTTAAGTTCTAGTTAAGTTCTAGTTCAGTTCTAGTTCAGTTCTAGTTCAGTTCTAGTTCAGTTCTAGTTAGTTCTAGTTCAGTTCTAGTTCAGTTCTAGTTCAGTTCTGAGTTAGTTAGTCTAGTTCTAGTTCAGTTCTAGTTCAGTTCTAGTTCAGTTCTAGTTCAGTTCTAGTTCAGTTAGTTCAGTTCTAGTTCAGTTCTAGTTCAGTTCTAGTTCAGTTCTAGTTCAGTTCTAGTTCAGTTCTAGTTCAGTTCTAGTTCAGTTCTAGTTCAGTTCTAGTTCAGTTCTAGTTCAGTTCTAGTTCAGTTCTAGTTCAGTTCTAGTTCAGTTCTAGTTAGTTCTAGTTCAGTTCTAGTTCAGTTCTAGTTCAGTTCTAGTTCAGTTCTAGTTCAGTTCTAGTTCAGTTCTAGTTCAGTTCTAGTTCAGTTCTAGTTCAGTTCTAGTTCAGTTCTAGTTCTGCTCCAGTTTTGTTCTAGTTCTGTCTAGTTCTGTTCTAGTTCTGTTCAAGTTTGTTCTGTTCTAGTTCTAGTTCTATTCTAGTACTGTTCTAGTTCTGTTCTAGTTTGTTCTAGTTCTGTTCTAGTTCTGTTCTAGTTCTGTTCTAGTTCTGTTCTAGTTCTGTTCTAGTTCTGTTCTAGTTTCTAGTTCTGTTCTAGTTCTGTTCTAGTTCTGTTCTAGTTCTGTTCTAGTTCTGTTCTAGTTCTGTTCTAGTTCTGTTCTAGTTCTGTTCTAGTTCTGTTCTAGTTCTGTTCTAGTCCTGTTCTAGTTCTGTTCTAGTTCTGGTTCTGTTCTAGTTTAGTTCGATAGTCCAGACTAGAGACTGGTCTACAGTCCTCGACCAGAAACTGGTTTGTAGTCCAGACTAGCGACTGGGTTATGTTCCAGACTAAAGACTGGTTTATGGTGTTGACTATATACTGGTCCACAGTCCAGAATAGAGACTGGTCTATAGTCTTGAGGAAGTTACTGGTGTATAGGCTAGACTAGTTTAGGCTAGTAGTTTAGGCTAGTAGTTTAGGCTAGTAGTTTAGGCTAGAGATTGGTCTATAGATCAGCCAATAGATCAGACTGTAATACAGGCTATAGACCTGGTCCATACTCCAGACTCCGTTTTTGCCCAGACTAGTGACTGGTCTATAGTCCAGACTAGAGATTGGTCTATAGATCAACCTATAGAGAGGACAGACTAGAGATTGGTCTATAGAACAAACTATAGACTATCCTATAGTCCAGACTATATTCTCTTTAATAGTCCAGACTATAGACTCTTCAGTTTCCAGACTATAGACTGGTCTGTAGTCTAAAACTAGAACCGAACTGGCCTGAAGTTTTCCCTTTCAAAATTTCAAAATTATAGTGAGTTTTTAACATTAACAAAATGTTCCCACATTTTGTTCAGTTTAACGTCTATTGCCTTTCATTTAGCTCTTCAATTCTCTTGGAGTAGCCTATAACCACCAGGGCCACTACATATAATTGTGGTTGAGCTTTCATGTTTATTTATTTGCTGTGTGTGCGTAATTAAGTGGACACATCTTTTTATTTATTAATTTATGTAAGAAAAGTTTTTAAGTAATTTATTATTATTTTTCTTATTGCATTTGATTTCTGTTAGCAAAAAGTAAACCTTTCCTTTTCCATTTATATTGATAAAAGTTTTTATTGTATGTTATTGTTATTGAACAATATTTGTATTTATATTTTCATATGTTGTTGTTTTTTTGTTGCAAGAGTGTGTAGTTTAGATAGTTCTTATTTTGTATCTCGTTAGAGTTTAGGCTGGCATTTTCAATTTTTTGACAGTTGACATATTTATGTTTTTTTTTTTTTCATTCTTCATGTGTATTGGTTGGGAAGCTAAGACCAGTACTTAGACTACTACTGGGTGTATTTATGAGTTTGTTAAACAGTAAGAAAAATTTCAGGAAATATTCAAAATTGTAGAACTAAAAAACTATTCAAATTTTTTTCGGAAAATTAGGTGAAATTGTAAAGGAGAAGTTGACCTTTCATATTATTTTTAAAAAGTTTCGAAATATATTACCCGGAGGCCACTACAGTTTGTCAAAGTTGACTACTTTGGAATTAAAGCAAATTCTAATATTTTGAGGCTATTGTTTCGGTTTTACTAAGAAATCATAAAAATCTTAAAATTGGTTACATAGACTTTAACAATTTTCATAAACATACAATTTTTTTCAGTGTATTTACACATCTTATATAGAGAAAAAACTAAGCTGGTCTTTTGTAGTTGTTGCTGTTACTGGTCCAAGTTAAAAAGTACAATTTTTGTGGGAAACTGTCAATTTGTTAACAAAAAAAAAAAACAATACAAAACATCAACAGCTTCTTGGGAAGAAGGAGGAGAAGGACGCAGAAAGATTGTTGCTGCTGGTGGTAAAAGAGTTATTAGAGTCTTTTGTTTATATGAGAAAATAACAACAATTGATTGATTGATCGATTGTTAGTGTTTTTGGCTGAATTTATTGGCAGTTTTAATTTTTAAATTTTTTTTTACTTCTTCTCGCTTACTTTATTATTACTTTTCAGGCAGTTTTTTGGTAGATGGTTTTGTTCAAACGTTAAATGTAAATTCTTAAGAATTGTTAAGTACATTCTTGAAGAATGAAATTTATGTATAAATTGCTTTTGTTGGCAGGCTTTTGGGGAAAAAAAGTTATTTTCCTAAATTTAAATAGAAATATTTGTGGGTCCACTAAGATAGAAAAGAATGCAAGACAAAAATAAGTAATGAGAAATGGGTCAGTGTTAAGACTTAATACGAATTTTGATAAATCAACAGCTTACAGATATTTGAAAAGGAACTTTTGGAAATTATCTAGTTCAGTTCTAGTTCAGTTCTAGTTCAGTTCTAGTTCAGTTCAAGTTCAGTTCAAGTTCAGTTCTAGTTCAGTTCTAGTTCTAGTCAGTTCTAGTTCAGTTCTAGTTCAGTTCTAGTTCAGTTCTAGTTCAGTTCTAGTTCAGTTCTAGTTCAGTTCTAGTTCAGTTCTAGTTCAGTTCTAGTTCAGTTCTAGTTCAGTTCTAGTTCAGTTCTAGTTCAGTTCTAGTTCAGTTCTAGTTCAGTTCTAGTTCAGTTCTAGTTCAGTTCTAGTTCAGTTCTAGTTCCATTCTAGTTCAGTTCTAGTTCAGGTTCTAGTTCAAGTTCTAGTTCAGTTCGTAGCTTTCAGTTCTTCGTTCAGTTTCCTAGTTCAGTTCTAGTTCAGTTCTAGGTTCAGTTCTAGTTCAGTTCTAGTTCAGTTCTAGTTCAGTTCTAGTTCAGTTCTAGTTCAGTTCTAGTTCAGTTCTATTTCAGTTCTAGTTCAGTTCTAGTTCAGTTTTCTAGTTCAGTTCTAGTTCAGTTCTAGTTCAGTTCTAGTTCTAGTTCCTAGGTTATAGTTCAGTTCTAGTTTAGTTCAGTTCTAGTTTAGTTCTAGTTCAGTTCTAGTTCAGTTCTAGTTCAGTTCTAGTTCAGTTCTAGTTCAGTTCTAGTTCAGTCTAGTTCAGTTCTAGTTCAGCTATAGTTCAGTTCTAGTTCAGTTCTAGTCAGTTCAGTTCTAGTTCAGTTCTAGTCAGTTCATAGTTCAGTTCTAGTTCAGTTCTAGTTCAGTTCTAGTTCAGTTCTAGTTCTAGTTCAGTTCTAGTTCAGTTCTAGTTTAGTTCAGTTCTAGTTTGGTTCTAGTTCAGTTCTAGTTCAGTTCTAGTTCAGTTCTAGTTCAGTTCTAGTTCAGTTCTAGTTCAGTTCTAGTTCAGCTCTAGTTCAGTTCTAGTTCAGTTCTAGTTCAGTTCTAGTTCAGTTCTAGTTCAGTTCTAGTTCAGTTCTAGTTCAGTTCTAGTTCAGTTCTAGTTCAGTTCTAGTTCAGTTCTAGTTCAGTTCTAGTTCAGTTCTAGTTCAGTTCTAGTTCAGTTCTAGTTCAGTTCTAGTTCAGTTCTAGTTCAGTTCTAGTTCAGTTCTAGTTCAGTTCTAGTTCAGTTCTAGTTCTGTTCTAGTTCAGTTCTAGTTCAGTTCTATTATATTAACTATTAACTAAATGTTATAAAATTTATATTAGTAAAAAATTTTCCTAATTCAAGTGGGTGTTTTTATTCGTTTTTACCCTGCAGTCAAGCAAAGAGTTTTTCAAAACTTTACAGGTTTCATTTAAAATAATATGTTCTCCTACTATATAGTTAAATTAAAAAGCAATTAATTTTGAACCTACTACAAAGCACAAAAAGATGACATACAAAATCCATCTATCTAACATATAAAAAAGTTCAAAATTACTATATAAAGTCTTTCAAAATAATAAACGGAAATGCAGCAATGCAAACAAATGTTTCCATAAAGGAATATGAGAAGTACCTTTTCCCCCCTCAAGCCAAAGATGAGTTGGTCATTTTAGCAACTAAAAAGCAAGAAAAAAGTAAAGAAAAGACAAGAGCTTCTTCATACACAAGAATTGTTAACACTATTTGCTGTTGGCCAACTAAATGTAACCAGGCATATAACAAGAAAAACCAACAACAAAAAGCTTTAAGTGTAACTGCTGCAATAGCAGCAGCTGTGTTTCTTGCAACATTTCTTTGTTTTGGACGTTCTGTTTGCTGCGCAATTCTTTTAAAATATATGTGTACTGGAGTGTAGTGGATGTGCCACTACATTCATAGGAGTTATAGAAACAAAAGTGGACACTTAACGTTTTAGTTCTTTTTTCTTAAGTTACTTTTTTTTGTAGTTTTTTTCCTTAACATTCTATAGAAGCTGGGCTCATCGTAGGAAAAAAGGTACACGGAGAAAAATGACAAAAAGAAAACTTTTTTAGAGAATCATTTAGGACCAGCATTGAGGGTTAATTGAGTTTACCATTGAAGTTAAATTAGGACGGGCATTGATGCTTTATTCTAGTAACCATTGGACGAGCATTGAAGGTTAATTAGGACGAGCATTGAAGGTTAATTGGAACTAGCTTCAATGGGGCCAGCATTGATGCTTAATTTCTGCTACAATTGAGACTTAAATGTAATAAATATTGAAGCTTAATTCTGACCAGCATTGATGTTTAATGATGTCTACCATTAAAGCTTAATAGGGACTACGATTGAAGCTTAATTGGAGTCAGCATTGAAGATTAATTGAGCTTTAATTGGGATTGTGAATAAAACTGTATTAAGGCCTACATTGAAGCTTAATTTGAACCTCCATTGCAGCTTAATTAGGACGATCATTGAAGCTTAATTGGGACTACGATAGAAGCTAAATGGGGCCTGCATTGAAGCTTAATTGCTACTACAATTGAAATATAAATGGGATTAAGATTGAAGTTTAATTGGGGGTACTATTGAAGCTTAATTGGAATTACCATTGAACCCTAATTAGGACAACCATTGAGGATTAATTGGACCCAGCATTGAGGCCTAATGGAGTCTACAATTGAAAATTAACCAGCATTGAAGTTTAATTTGAACTATAATTGAAGCTTAATTGAGACTATAATTAAAGCTTAATGGGGACTACAATTGAAGCTTAATAGGACAGATTGAGAACATCATTAAGCTTAATTGGGACTTCAATTGAAGCTTAATTACGAGTAGCATTGGAATTGTCATTGAAGTTTACATGACAGGAGTATTAGAGTTTAATTTACACTAAAACTGAAGCTTAATTGAAAACTTTTCAATCATAACATGAAACTTTTTCTCTCAGTGCTTTAAAGACAAGTTAAAAATTGTGTGGTAAAATGCCAGCAATAGCAGCAACAACAAAAAAGTACACATAAAGGTGCAGTAACAATATTTACAGACAATTGCAATTGTAATTTTATTTAAACAATGCGTTGGTTGCCTTTTAGTATTGCTATTCTTATTGTTGTTGTTGTTTTGTTGTAACCACAAAAACAAAAGTATATTTCATTTAGAATTTTATTGTACAACTTTTCTACTTGTTTTTAGCCATGTTTGTCAGTTTGTTCACTATATACAAAATTGCTAGGTTTTATTGTGTTTTATGGCCAAACAACACTTAATGACAAATATTGGCAAAATATTTTAGGAAAAACAACAACTAAGCAAATGATGTAGTGGGTGGAAGTGTTTACTTGCCAATGACTATTTACGAACTGAAGAAAAAAACAATATTGTAGTTGAGGGATTTTTTCAGAATAAGTTCTTAAAGGTGTAAACAATTTTTCTTGTTTTAAGTTTTTTTTTGGAAAACATTTTTCTAATGAATGTCCGTGTTCTATAGAAGAGTTCTTAGACTTGTTAGAATTGTTAGGAAGACATGAAATTGAAGAAATATGTTTAAAGGCATTAAAGGCCTTTTGGCCAACTTGTTGAGCAAGTTATTATAGCGGTTATTTTCGAGTATTTTTTTCTTCCACCTCCTTTTTTTGCTGCTTCCACTTTTGCACAAATAAATGTAAGAGTACTTATACATTTTTAAAGGATGACTTGTTTAAAGCAGAAAGGAGCAATTAGTGGCACGCCAAATCGATATAAATGAAATGATAACACTATAGGCTATAAACTTGATTATTGACTAGACTATAGACTAGACTTTAGACTAGAAAATAGACTAGACCGTATAGTAGAATATAGATTAGACAATTGACTAGTCTATAGTCTAGTCTAGTCTAGTCTATAGGCTAGTCTATAGGTTAGTCTATAGTCTAGTCTATAGTCTAGTCTATAGTCTAGTCTATAGTCTAGTCTATAGTCTAGTCTATCTAGTCTATAGTCTAGTCTATAGTCTAGTCTATAGTCTAGTCTATAGTCTAGTCTATAGTCTAGTCTATAGTCTAGTCTATAGTCTAGTCTATAGTCTAGTCTATAGTCTAGTCTATAGTCTAGTCTATAGTCTAGTCTATAGTCTAGTCTATAGTCTAGTCTATAGTCTAGTCTATAGTCTAGTCTATAGTCTAGTCTATAGTCTAGTCTATAGTCTAGTCTATCTATAGTCTAGTCTATAGTCTAGTCTATAGTCTAGTCTATAGTCTAGTCTATAGTCTAGTCTATAGTCTAGTCTATAGTCTAGTCTATAGTCTAGTCTATAGTCTAGTCTATAGTCTAGTCTGTAGTCTAGTATATAGTCTAGTCTATAGTCTAGTCTATAGTCTAGTCTATAGTCTAGTCTATAGTCTAGTCTATAGTCTAGTCTATAGTCTAGTCTATAGTCTAGTCTATAGTCTAGTCTATAGTCTAGTCTATAGTCTAATATAGTCTAGTCTATAGTCTAGTCTATAGTCTAGTCTATAGTCTAGTCTATAGTCTAGTCTATAGTCTAGTCTATAGTCTAGTCTATAGTCTAGTCTATAGTCTAGTCTATAGTCTAGTCTATAGTCTAGTCTATAGTCTAGTCTACAGTCTAGTCTATAGTCTAGTCTATAGTCTAGTCTATAGTCTAGTCTATAGTCTAGTCTATAGTCTAGTCTATAGTCTAGTCTATAGTCTAGTCTAGTCTATAGTCTAGTCTAGTCTATAGAAGTCTATAGTCTAGTCTATAGTCTAGTCTATAGTCTAGTCTATAGTCTAGTCTATAGTCTAGTCTATAGTCTAGTCTATAGTCTAGTCTATAGTCTAGTCTATAGTCTAGTCTATAGTCTAGTCTAGTCTAGTCTATAGTCTAGTCTATAGTCTAGTCTATAGTCTAGTCTATAGTCTAGTCTATAGTCTAGTCTATAGTCTAGTCTATAGTCTAGTCTAGTCTATAGTCTAGTCTAGTCTATAGAATAGTCTATAGTCTAGTCTATAGTCTAGTCTATAGTCTAGTCTATAGTCTAGTCTATAGTCTAGTCTATAGTCTAGTCTATAGTCTAGTCTATAGTCTAGTCTATAGTCTAGTCTATCTCTAGTCTATAGTCTAGTCTATAGTCTAGTCTATAGTCTAGTCTATAGTCTAGTCTATAGTCTAGTCTATAGTCTAGTCTATAGTCTAGTCTATAGTCTAGTCTATATTCCAGTCTATAGTCTAGTCTATAGTCTAGTCTATAGTCTAGTCTATAGTCTAGTCTATAGTCTAGTCTATGTCTAGTCTATAGTCTAGTCTATAGTCTAGTCTATAGTCTAGTCTATAGTCTAGTCTATAGTCTAGTCTATAGTCTAGTCATAGTCTAGTCTATAGTCTAGTCTATAGTCTAGTCTATAGTCTAGTCTATAGTCTAGTCTATAGTCTAGTCTATAGTCTAGTCTATAGTCTAGTCTATAGTCTAGTCTATAGTCTAGTCTATAGTCTAGTCTATAGTCTAGTCTATAGTCTAGTCTATAGTCTAGTCTATAGTCTAGTCTATAGTCTAGTCTATAGTCTAGTCTATAGTCTAGTCTATAGTCTAGTCTATAGTCTAGTCTATAGTCTAGTTATAGTCTAGTCTGTAGTCTAGTTTATCGTCTAGTCTATAGTCTAGTCTATAGTCTAGTCTATAGTCTAGTCTATAGTCTAGTCTATAGTCTAGTCTATAGTCTAGTCTATAGTCTAGTCTATAGTCTAGTCTATAGTCTAGTCTATAGTCTAGTCTGTAGTCTAGTTTATAGTCTAGTCTATAGTCTAGTCTATAGTCTAGTCCATAGTCTAGTCTATAGTCTAGTCTATAGTCTAGTCTATAGTCTAGTCTATATTCTAGTCAATAGTCTAGTCCATTGTTCAGTCTACAGTCGAAATCCTTTTTGCCAGAAGGCTTGCCCACCCCCTCGTAATAGTTCAATATCATTTTACTATGCACATATTTTAACTGCTACTTCTCTAGTAATATTAAACTCCAATGTACATCACTTACATTACTATTCATGGACTATTTAGTAGATATGTATGTTCTAAAAATATGCTTGTTCTTCTACTTACATCTAGTCACTATTTAAATGTGGTTTTATTTTTTAATGCGGTTATTTATGACAAGAGCATATCATTAAAAATAGAAGTATAAATCGCCTCTGCATCTGTAATTTCCTCTTGCTTTTCAACACATACAGTTTCTTCAGCCAATACTGCTATAGGAGAACTGTAAAGCTACAGAAAAAAAGTAGCAGCAGCCTACCAGTTTTGTTTTAAAATTACAAAATTTGAAACAATTTTATAAAAAATACTTTTTTTTTAAAATTGTAATTTTGTTAAAATTTCTTAATATTTAGCATAGGCAAGCATTTTGAATTATTTCAAAGGTTTTTTAAATAAGTAGTATTTTTAATACTATTTTAAAATGTAAGAAAATTTAAAGAGAACCTTATATAAAATGTTTATAAATACAAAAAACATTGTTAAGAGAATTTTGATGTAATTTTTAAAAAGTAGTATTTCTACTACTATTTTAAAATATGAGAAAATTTAAAGAGAATGTTAATTTTTATGTAAATTAAATGTTTGTATTAACTAAAAACGCTTTTAAATCAGTTTTTGTGTGCTTTAAAAAAAGTAGTATTTCTACTACTTTTTCAAAATTGGAGAAAACTTAAAGAAAACTTTAAATTAAGAGTTTATGATAACCAAAAACACTTTTTAACACATTTTTTGGTAATTTTAAAAGAGGAGTATTTCTACTACTTTTTTAAAATAGCAGAAAATTTAAAGAAAACTTTATACTAAAAAATTGTAGCAACTAGAAACACTTCTAAACCATTTTTAATTAATTTGAAAAAAGTAGTATTTCTACTACTATTTTAAAATATGAGAAAATTTAAAGAAAACTTAAAATTATTTAGATATAACAACTGGAAACACTTTCAAAACATTTTCAAGTAATTTTAAAAAAGTAATATTTCTACTACTATTTTAAAATATGAGAATATTGCAAGAAAACTTAAAATTATTTAATTATAACAACTAGAAACACTTTTAAAACATTTTCAAGTAATTTTAAAAAAGTAGTATTTCTACTACTATTTTTAAAAACTGTTTTAAATATAAGAAAATTTAACTTTAATGCGAAATGTCACAGAAAATATTAATTTTATCACAACTAAAGCTAATTATAGTACCTTCGTATGCTAATTTAGTTTAATATAGATTAAGTTTCCATAAAAACATCTGTGCAGAGCAAATGAAGTTAATAATGATCATATTTTACTCTTCTTTTTGTCTTCTTTAATAACACTTATTAAATTATAATAAATGTAAAATATTGGTATAAAAAATATTATTATTTTGCTGTTGATTTGCGTAAAATTTGCTAAAAAAAAAAACTAGAGCCTTATATATAACAGTTCCTTATATATGTCTGTATATCGTTGGTAGCACTTTTAACAGCAACAACAAATGGTAAAAAAGTTAAAGTAAAGTAAACTAAAGTGAAAAAAGTATATTGAAACAAAAGTGTATGGTATACAACCATTAATCTTGGCACCAGCCATAAGCCCACACCCTTTAAACCAAGGTAATGACGCCATACTCAATAATAATTTAAAGCAACCGTCCTAAAAAAAACAATGAAATTATAATAAATAAATAAAATATTATGGCAACAGTGAAATAGGAACAAAAAAATACAAACCCAACCAAACCTCTCTAGTATAAATTGATCGAGTAAATTGAGTAGAAGTACTCTACTTAGATGACGGACTTTAAAATGCAAAAAAGAAACAAAAACAAAAGTGTGTGTGTGTTTTTTGCTAATTCAAATTAGAGTGAGTGGCATTGGCTTTGACTGAAACTGTCCATATTCTGGCTTGTCTATAACTAGAGAGACTCAAACACACTCACACACCTTCATTAGTTTAGAAATTTATTCTTGGGATATTGGCTCCACTTGGGTTTGGATACTTAAAACATCTATCTTTAGGTTGTTTTATTTTCTTTTGACCAGCAGTTGTAGACTCAACTAAATGTTAATGGCTAAATTCCTAAGATAACTATTGGAAATAAAACAAAATAAGAAAAAATATAGCTAAAAGATTTTTTAAATATTTTGCTAAAGAAAAAAAAGGTGGAAAATTGTTTTCTGCCGGCATTAAAGCATACAAAAAGCACTTTTTTTTAAAAAATAGTAGTAGAAATACTACTTTTTTTAATTGCTTAAAAATTATTCTAAAATGGTTTCTGGCATGTATTTATAGTAAATTTAAAGTTTTCTTTTAAATAGTGAACATTTGAAAATAGTAGTAGAAATACTACTTTTTTTCTAAAGCTTAAAAGCACTATGAAAATTGTCTTAAAAATTATTTGAAATAAAGTGAGTTTTAATTTGAAACACAATTTTCAAACTGTCTTTAAACTTTCCCTTCATTTAAAATATGTAGTAGCAAAAATACTACTTTTTGAAAAAATTGTGCAAATGCGAAATTTTTATGAGAAATAATTAAAAATTAAGTAAAATTAAAGTTTGAGTTTAAATTAAAAAAATTTCAAGTTTCCTCTAAAATTTAGATAAATTTAAAATAGTAGTAGAAAAACTAATTTTTTAAATCCTTAAGAGTATCAAAATTTTGTCAAAAATTTAAGAAAAAAGTTATATTTAAACTTTGACAAACTATTTTTGGTATTTTTCCTTATTTATTTTCATTTAGAAAATAGTAGTAGAAATACTACTTTTCTAAAAGTACTTGATAGTAGATAGATAGTTAAAAAGTAATTTAAATGTGATTTTTGACTTTAAAACAAACAAATTTAAAGTTTTCTATAAAATTTCGCTTAATTTAAAATAGTAGTAGAAATAGTACTTTTTGAAAAATCTATTAAAATATGAAAATTTTGTCAAAATAAAGTTAGATTTAAGCCTTAACACATATTTTTGACTAATTTTTCCATTATATTTTACTTTGTAAAATAGTAGTAGAAAAACTACCTTTTTAAAAACATTAAAAAATTATTTTAAGAGTAATTTTTGTGTATAAACAACTTTAATATTAAGTTTTCTTTAAGATTTTGTTCATTTTTAAATAGTAGTAGAAATACTACCTTTTCTTAAAGTGCTTAAAACTAAGTTCAAATGTGATTTTTTAGTGTAAAACTAATTAAATTTTAAGTTTAAGCTAAAATTTCGCGCATTTTAAAATAGAAGTAGAAATACTACTTTTTTAAATTCTTTAAAATTTAATTGAAATAGCTTTGAAATAATGTAAGTCACCATTTTGAAGGGTAGTTTTTGATATGGTACTAAAAAAGTACTTTTTTTAAATTAGAAATTTTGGAATATTATTAGATTTTCTTGAATATTGTTAAAGACAAAACTATTTTTCAAGGTTTCAGGTAAAATTTTATAAAAAGCATGTTTTTGAAAAAAGTACTTTTTTTAAAAAAAGTAACATTTCATTGTGGTAAATGTCTTATGCCTTTGTTTACCCTACAGTTTTGTGAAAACTTTTATAAGTATAGAAAACAGCTTAAAGAAATCTGCAAATAATTGGAATTTGCCATTATTACTTTACACTTAGCACAAAAAACAACAACAACAATAGCAATACAAAACACAAATATTTAAACATTTTAGAAAAAGTACATATGTGGAGCTGGGTTGTGTGTTTAAAACAACCAACACACTTGCCGACATATGAACATTATTGCCAACATACATGTTAAATTATGTTGCCCAGTTTGAAACGTCAAAACCTCAAGGTCGTTTCACTATTGTAAACATAATAAATGCAACAACAACTAACAGCCAAAGCCTTTACTTAAACAAAATGAAAAAAAAAAAATTGCCATAAAAAACAGCAATAACAATAACAAAAATTACCAAAGAGAGAAAAAGTACAAAAAATAATGTTTTAAAAAAGGGAACCAACTGTATGATGAGGAAACAAGAACAGAATTGAAAAAAACAACAACAGCAACCGGCCATCACAGACTCTTTTTTCTTGACTTCAACTAAAATGAAAGACAAGCGTCCTTGGATAATTATAGTGTTTGGATTTGCAACAACAAACCAACCAACCAATACAACAGCACTCTCTTACTCCAGGCAGACGGACATATTTACATCCACGCAAAAATAGTTGGGCCGGATTTTTGTTCAGTTCAGTTCTTTTTTTATGGCAAAGAATTTTCCTTATTTCTTTAAAAAAAAATGTAGGAAAAAAAAGGTTTTCTACAGCTTAATATTAAATTATAGCAAAAGGAAAGAGTCAGAAAAAAATTACAAGAATCCAGTTCAGTTACTTGTGGCAGCAGTTGTAGAGCTAGAAATCTATCTTCCTGGCTTTAAGTAATTTTTCAAAACATTGTAAAATTTTTCAGGTTACGCATGCTCACAACGTATACAACTGTTTAGCAAAGCAGACTCCCCTCTTCTTTTCCCCCTGCTTTACATAATAACAGAAATTAAATTAGGAGAAGGTTGTCTCTTATAGAACAATCAAAATGTTAAGAAAAAAGTACTAAAAAGTTGCCAAAATTACTTTTTTAATTTAGTTAGTTTAACTTTATCTTAAAACGAAGAAATTTTTGACATTTCCAGTGATTTTTCCAAAAAGTATTATATCTACTACTATTTTGAAATGTGCCACAATAGCCAGAAACTTTTAAATTAAGTGTTACTAATAACAAAAACACTTTTAAACTTATTTTTGAACCATTTAAAAAAAAAGTAGTATTTCAACTACTATTTTAAAATTGGCAAAAATTTTACAAATCTTTTAATTAAACGTTTCTAATAACAAAAAACTCACTTTAAACGAATTTTTAGGCAATTTTGAAAAAGTAGTATTTTTACTACTATTTATAAAATTTTGCAAAAAGGCAGGTTACGTTAAATTAAGTATTCATAACCTCAAAACACATTTTAACCTAATTTTTAGTTAATTTAAAAAAGTAGTATTTCTACTACTATGTATTTTGAAATTTGTAAAAATCTATAGAAATTGTTTTACATAAATGTCACGAATCGAAAAAACACATTTTAAACAAATTTATAGGCATCTTCCAAACATAAAAAAAATTCCAAAAAAGTAGTATTTTTACTACTATTTTAAAATTTGGACTAACTAACAACTAACTACTAACTAAACTAACTACTAACTAACTAACTAACTAACTAACTAACTAACTACTAACTAACTAACTACTAACTAACTACTAACTAACTACTAACTAACTAACTACTAACTAACTAACTAACTAACTAACTAACTAACTAACTACTACTAACTAACTAACTACTAACTACTAACTACTAACTAACTAACTAACTAACTACTAACTACTAACTAACTAACTAACTAACTAACTAACTAACTAACTAACGAACTAACTAACTACTAACTAACTAACTAACTACTAACTAACTAACTAACTAACTAACTAACTAACTAACTAACTAACTAACTAACTAACTAACTAACTAACTAACTAACTAACTAACTAACTAACTAACTAACTAACTACTAACTACTAACTAACTACTAACTAACTAACTAACTAACTAACTAACTACTAACTAACTAACTAACTAACTAACTAACTAACTACTACTAACTAACTAACTAACTAACTACTAACTAACTAACTAACTACCTAACTAACTAACTAACTAACTAACTAACTAACTAACTACTAACTAACTAACTAACTAACTACTAAAACCAACTAAAAACTAACTAACTAACTAACTAACTAACTAACTAACTAACTACTAACTAACTACTAACTAACTAACTAACTAACTAACTAACTAACTAACTACCTAACCTAACTAACTACTAACTAACTACTACTAACTAACTACTAACTAACTAACTAACTAACTAACTAACTAACTAACGAACTAACTAACTAACTAACTAACTAACTACTAACTACTAACTAACTAACTAACTAACTAACTAACTAACTAACTAACTAACTAACCTAACTAACTAACTAACTAACTAACTACTACTAACTACTAACTAACTAACTAACTAACTAACTAACTAACTAACTAACTACTAACTATCTAACTAACTAACTAACTAACTAACTAACTAACTAACTACTAACTAACTAACTAACTACTAACTAACTAACTAAATAACTACTACTAACTAACATATTTTTTATTACAAAAACTAATTTTTGTTAAAAAGTAGTTTTTCTACTACTATTTCAAAATTTGCTAAAGTTGTCAAAAAAGCTTAAATTAAGTTTTTATATTAACAAAAACAAGTTTTAAGAAATTTTAAGTCATTTTAAAAAGTAGTATTTAGTACGTATGATTTCTTCTGCTACTTTTAAAAACTGCTTTAAGTGAAAAAGTGTTTAATTAATTATTATTTGTTTTAAAAATATTATTTATTTTACAAAAAAGTAGTATTTTTACTACTATTTGATTTAAACTTTTTTTATTTCAGTACTAAAATTTTCATAAAAATTTTAAGTTTTTGTAATTTTTTAAGCATTTTGAAAAAAAAGTTGTAGTATTTTCTACTACTATTTTTAAAAATTACTTAAAATTAAAAAATACTACATAATTTATGTTTGTTAATTAATTTATTTGTTAAATAAAGTACTTTTTTGAAAAAAGTGCGATTTTTTTTTGATAAAAAGTACCATTTTTACTACTATTTTATAAAAATTTTTCTTGAATTTTTTTTTTTTTTTTTCATTTTTTAGGGAAAAGCATTTGAATATTTTGGAATTTTAGCAATTTTTAAGCATTTTGAAAAAAGTAGTATTTCTACTACTATTTTTAAAAAATGTAGCTAAATAAGAAAAAATTTTAATTTTGTTGGTTTGGTTTATTGAAAAAATAGTTTTATGCAAAAATAAGTGTATAGTACTTCCCTTTTAAAGTATTTTTTTTAATTTTTTGTAATTCTTGCATTTTTCCACAGGTTTTTTTTTCTGCTGCTGCTAATGATATGATTTGAGTGTGTTTTAAAGCTATATTTTTTCTTGTTGTTTTATCTTGTTTTTCTATATTTACTTCCTTGCTAGATTCTAATGGTACCTGGTACTCTCTATAAATATATACTTTATGTTCGTTCCTGAAAATCATGCTTTGGCTCTCCCCTTAAACTTATCTTGGCAGAATTTTTTTGTTTTAGTTTGCTTTCAATTTGTGTAATTTTTTTTCTTTTTTTTTATAATAGTTTTATATAACACAGAAAAGTTCATTAAACTTGGTTTATTTAATATGAGTTTTTGTTGTTGTTGTTGGTACATTTCATACCTCTAGGCCTAATGTGGTGTATACTTACGTTTTGTGTACTTCTACTACCAAACCTTCTTTTTTTTGCACACCAGCACCACCACAAATTTCTGCACTAACTCCACCACCATCATCATCATCGTTGTCGCTGTTAACAGCATCATCGTCTTTAACGTTGTACATTAAGTACCAAACCATTCTATACTTTTTATCCACCAGCTTCTTCTCTCTATATTTATGCAATTTTTTTCAATTTATAAAAAAATATATCTTTACTGCTAAAGATCTTTATTTGTTTATTAAAGTAAAAAAAAAGAAAAATAGTTTAAGAAACTTCTACAAATGTTTGCTCTTCATTGTAAAGTTTTGATCATTTCCTTTCTGTTTAAAGTTCTGTCTAAAAACAGTGGTCAAGCCCAAAAAATCTATAGCTATAACAACACAAAATACTGACTCCATTAATAAAAATGGAACAAAAAATATAGACAAAACAACAACAACCTCTAGATACTTGATACTTATATTTGCAATCTTGAAATCAGGAAAACAATAACAGAAAGTACGTTTCCATTTTTTTCTCTTTATAAAGAACTTAACAACCTAAAAAAAATTTGCATTCTCTTAATGGTTTCTTTTTTGTTTTATATTTATATTCATCATCATATTTGAATCATATAGCAGCAGCAGCTGCAAATAATTTCCAAAGTACAATTGATAAATTTTTATAAAAATAAAACTTCTTACCTTTTTCATCTCAAGCTTTAAAAGGTGGGTGTTTACCTTATAAACTACCTTTTCTTTTCAAAACCTTTAAATAAAATTCTAAATAAACTTTAAAAAACAATTGTCCATTAATTTGAAAAACTCCCTTTAGGAAAGGAAAACAATAGATTTAAAAAAAACAAAAATTTTTTGGCTTGAAATTCTTAATTTCATTATTTTTCTTAATTTGTTATAAATTTTTACAAAAAAAAAAAACAAGTAAACTCTTAATTTTTCAACTGGGAAGAGTTTTTTTCAAAGTGGGAACAGTTTTATTTTCTGGCAAAAGTTTATTAAATCTAATAAACTTTTAAATATAAACATTAAAACACCGATTTTTCTTATATAAACCCAAAAAACCAAGTGGGAAGAGTTTTTTCCAAAATGGGAACAGTTTTATTTTCTAGCAAAAGTTTATTAAATCTAATAAACTATTAGCTACAAACATAAAATCATATGTTTTTCTTATGTAAAGCCTTAAAAGCAACTGGGAAGAGTTTTTTTCAAAATGGGAACAGTTTTATTTTCTGGCAAAAGTTTGTAATACTAAACAAATTATTAGCTACAAACATAAAATCAACCAAATTTCTTATAAAAGGCTTAAAAGTAACTGGGAAGAGTTTTTCTCAAAGTGGGAACAGTTTTATTTCCTAGTAAAAGCTTATTAAATCTAATAAACTGTTAGGTACAAACACCAAATCACCCAAATTTCTTATATAAACCCATAAAATCAACTGGGAAGAGTTTTTTTCAAAGTGGGAACAGTTTAATTTTCTTACGAAAGTTTATTAAATCTAATAAACTATTAATTACAAACATAAAATTGTATATTTTTCCTATACAAAACCCTTAAAACCAACTGGGAAGAGTTTTTTTTCAAAGTGGGAACACTTTTATTTCCTGGCAAAACTTTATTAAATCTAATAAACTATTAGTTACAAACATAAAATCACCCAAATTTCTTATATAAACCCATAAAACCAACTGGGAAGAGTTTTTTCAAAGTGGGAACAGTTTTATTTTCTGGCAAAACTTTATTAAATCTAATAAGCTTTTAAATATAAACATTAAAACACTGAATTTTCTTATATAAATGCTTAAAACCAACTGGGAAGAGTTTTTGTTTATTTTGAAATTAACAGCTTTTCATTGAGAAACGTTTTCCATATACTTATTTTCCATTTAGTGCTAAGCAAGTTTAATTTTCTTAGTGGGAAGGGTTAAATTTTTTTACAAAAAGTTTTAAATTTTGATAAGCTTTTAGTTTTAAAAAACAAATCTAGCAATTTTAGCTTGTAAGCCCTAAAAACCAAGTGGAAAGAGTTTTTTCTTAAAGTGAGAAGAGTTAATTTTTCTACAAAAAGTTTTTAAATTTGATAAAATATTCATTATAAATAAAAAATTTTGAAACCTTTTAATTAAACTAGGAGCAGTTTTATTTGCTAGTGGGAACAGTTTAATTTTCAACAAAATGTTTTGAAATTGAAAAAACTATTAATTTCTATAAAAAAATTTGCGTTTTTAATATAAAAATCTCTTAAATTAACTAGGAACAGTTTTATTGGCTAGTGGGAACAGTTTTTTTAAACACGAAATTTCGAACTTGTTTACGTTTCCATATAATTTTATTATTTTTTATTATTTATTATATTTGTAGTTTTAGTTTAAACCAAGTGGGAACGATTTTATTAGCTAGTGGGAACAGTTTAGTTTAAAGAGAAAAAACAGGGGAGGTTTTGTATTTTACTTGTAACTCAGCCATTAGTGAATTGATGATTTTTTGGTAACGAAACACAGCTGAAAGTATTCTATAGATCGTTACTACTGAGTGATCCTTAGGATATTTGATATGGGGAACAGTTTTGTTATCAAGTGGGAACAGTTTAGTTTTGAGATAAAAGCAAGGGAGTCTTACCTTTTTGCTTCTATTTCAGTTGTTAATGGTCCGATTTAGATGATTTTGGTACCAAAGTACTGTGGAATGTAATTTATAGATCGTAACTACAGACTGATTCTTAGGATATTCTGTATTGGGAACAGTTTTGTTAGGAAGTGGGAATAGTTTAGTTTTTAAGATAAAAACTGGAAAGTTTTACATATTTGCTTCTATTTAAGTTAGTTGTGAACCGATTTCAATGATTTTTGGAACCGAAATTCTACGGATTGATATTTACAGATCACTAGCTTATCCTTAGCATAATTGTAAATGGGAACAGTTTAGTTAACAAATGGAAACAGTTTAGTTTTAAAGATAAAAACAGCTGAGTTTTACTCTTTTGCTTCTATTTCATTTAGTTGTGGACCGATTTCAATGATTTTTGGCACCGAAATTCTGCGGATTGATACTTACAGATCACTACTACTAACTGATCTTTAGTATAGTTGGCATTGGGAACAGTTTGTTAAAACAAATGGGAACAGTAAAGTTTTAAAATAAAAACGAAGGAAGTTTACGCATTTGCTTCCATTAGAGTTAGTTGTGGACCGATTTTGATGATTTTTGGAACCGAAATTCTGCGAATTGATATTTACAGATCACTACTACTAACTAATCCTTAGGATAATATATATTGGAAATGGTTTTGTTAACAAATGGGAACAGTTTAGGTAAAAGTTAAAAACGAGGGAGTTCTATAGTTTTGCTTCTATTTCAGATATTAATGAACCGATTTAGATGATTTTTGGCATCGAACTACTGTTGAACTTATATTAAAGATCACTACTACTAACTGAACCTTAGGATAATAGGTATTAGGAACAAGTTGTGTTAACAAGTGGGAACAGTTTAGTTTTAAAATAGAAACGAAGTAGGTTTATACTTTTGCTTCTAGCTCATACATTTGTGAACCGATTTTGATGATTTTAAGAACCTAAATAGTGTGGAATGTCTTCTATAGATGGCTATTACTTAGGAATCCTCGGGATATTTGAGAGTTTAGGAAATCACATTTCAAAATATATCAGGAAAGACAGACATTGCTAAGTGATTTCTTTTCATTAAATTAGAGAAAAGTTTTTAGTATAAAGGGTTTGAATTTCACGTTTAAATGGAAACAGTTTGCTTTTGATGCAAAATTTCGTAATTTCTTAATAAATTAAAATATTTAGTTTTAAATTATTTTATTTTATTGACCTTTTAACTGTTGCTTTAAATTTATTTTTAGTTAATTTTTTTTTAATATTTTCTCATGATTATCAAATTTTTTTAACAGACGCCATGTACTAAGACGCCTTCTTTTTTTGGCTGCTGTAGCTGCAACCTAAATACCTTGTTAAAACATACTAAAAAGATATTATCATACAGACATGTATTTATTTAATTGATTATTTACAAATCATTTAAACAAAAAACCCGCATTTTTAACAAAATTAAAAAAAAATTGCAAACAATATTATTAAATATTTTTCAAATATGTTTACATGATTTCTTGTGTTGTGTGAATAACTAAAAGTCACCTTAAATATGACACTGATCAATCATGATCAGGGTAAACAGCAATATTGCTACATACTTTTTATAGTTATTTTTTAAAACAAAATTTGCAAATTATTGCTAAATCAGCTAAATTCAAATTATATTTAATTTTTTTTTCTCTATTTTTCTTTTTAGGTAAGTGTGTTTTTTCTTTTTACATTAAAAACTTTAATATTTAAACGGTAAGTTTAATTTTAATTACTTTTGTATAAATAACTTTTCTTTATAATTATTTAAATATTCTTTTAAGAATTTTTAATTTCACGCTTTAAATTCAGTTTAATGTTTTTTTTTCTGTCTTTAGCATTGCTTTAATTTCTGTTAAATATTAAACTTTAACTTTTAAACCAAAAAGTTATTAATTCGTAATTTGTTTAAGCAATTTGTTATTTACATTTTTCGAAAAAAAATATGATGAATTGCTGTTTTTAGCGATATGAAA
The DNA here is from genome assembly GCF_015586225.1 of Lucilia sericata. NCBI lineage: Eukaryota > Metazoa > Arthropoda > Insecta > Diptera > Calliphoridae > Lucilia > Lucilia sericata. Next base: position 6,011 of record NW_023996371.1, on the reverse strand, counting down.
TCATAATTTATAATTGAGTAATAACAACTTAAGTTTTGTGTTCTTTTTTCTTAAGACTATCGATCATGATCTTGACATGATCAGTTAGTTAAAGAAGTGTTGGCAAGGAATTTTAAATTTAACAAAAAAATTATAAAATGTTTATAAAAATTAAAGAATTAAAAAAAGTTTAAGAATAGTTCAGTTCTAGTCACTTCTAGCTCAGTTATAATTTAGTTCTAGTTTTAGTACTAGTTTCAGTTCTAGTTCAGTCTAGTTCAGACTTCTAGTCAGTTCTCTTAGTTCAGTTCTAGTTCAGTTTCTAGTTCAGTTCTAGTCAGTTCTAGTTCAGTTCTAGTTCAGTTCTAGTCAGTTCTCGTTCAGTTCTAGTTCAGTTCTAGCTTCCGTTCTAGTTCCGTTCTAGTTCAGTTCTAGTTCAGTCTCTAGTTCAGTTTTCTAGTTCGAGTTCTAGTTCAGTTCCTAGTTCAGTTCTAGTTCAGTTCTAGTTCAGTTCTAGTTCAGTTCTAGTTCAGTTCTAGTTCAGTTCTAGTTCAGTTCTAGTTCAGTTCTAGTTCAGTTCTAGTTCAGTTCTAGTTCAGTTCTAGTTCAGTTCTAGTTCAGTTCTAGTTCAGTTCTAGTTCAGTTCTAGTTCAGTTCTAGTTCAGTTCTAGTTCAGTTCTAGTTCAGTTCTAGTTCAGTTCTAGTTCAGTTCTAGTTCAGTTCTAGTTCAGTTCTAGTTCAGTTCTAGTTCAGTTCTAGTTCAGTTCTAGTTCAGTTCTAGTTCAGTTCTAGTTCAGTTCTAGTTCAGTTCTAGTTCAGTTCTAGTTCAGTTCTAGTTCAGTTCTAGTTCAGTTCTAGTTCAGTTCTAGTTCAGTTCTAGTTCAGTTCTAGTTCAGTTCTAGTTCAGTTCTAGTTCAGTTCTAGTTCAGTTCTAGTTCAGTTCTAGTTCAGTTCTAGTTCAGTTCTAGTTCAGTTCTAGTTCAGTTCTAGTTCAGTTCTAGTTCAGTTCTAGTTCAGTTCTAGTTCAGTTCTAGTTCAGCTAGTTCAGTTCTAGTTCAGTTCTAGTTCAGTTCTAGTTCAGTTCTTGTTCAGTTCTGTTCACTTCTAGTTCAGTTCTAGTTCAAGTTCAGTTCAAGTTCAGTTCTAGTTCAGTTCTAGTTCAGTTCTAGAACAGTTCTAGTACAGTTCTAGTTCAGTTCTTGTTCAGTTCTAGTTCAGTTCTAGTTCAGTTCTAGTTCAGTTCTATTTCAGTTCTAGTTCAGTTCAAGTTCAGTTCTAGTTCAGTTCTAGTTCAGTTCTAGTTCAGTTCTAGTTCAGTTCTAGTTCAGTTCTTGTTCAGTTCTAGTTCAGTTCTAGTTCAGTTCTAGTTCAGTTCAAGTTCAGTTCTAGTTCAGTTCTAGTTCAGTTCTAGTTCAGTTCTAGTTCAGTTCTAGTTCAGTTCTAGTTCAGTTCTAGTTCAGTTCTAGTTCAGTTCTAGTTCAGTTCTAGTTCAGTTCTAGTTCAGTTCTAGTTGGTTAGTTAAAGTTTTTAAAAAAGTACTTTCTTGGGACCTTTTTTTGCAAAATGTCCCAATAAAAAAATGTTTCGTTTATTTCTTAAGGAAACTACTTCTTTTATAGAAAATTCCTTTCCAGATATTTTATCTTGAACAAAACCATTTCTAGAAAGTTGCCTTTAGGAATTTCTAAAAATTTTCTAGAAAATCTCATCCTGGTTTTTGTAATTTTTTACAGTTTTCGAAAAGAAAATAAAAATCTCATAATCTTTGTTAAAAATGTATTTGAAATGTAAATATTGTTTAGAGCAAAACAAAAAAATCGGAATTTGCATTTAACCTGCTTTCACTACATGTCAAAAACAACAACGACACATCCACGCGCTTACAAATCCCAAAACAAACAGAAAAAAAACAACAATGAATTTATAGAAAGATGCAACAGCCTCAAATAAACTAAATGCAGATGAATGTTGCATACCACACACCATAACAGAGCAAATAGTACAACAAAACAAACTTGACTATTTCCATGAATTTTTACCGATTTTTTTTAGGATTTAGATTTTTGCATATCAAACACACACACACACTCTCTTAAGCTCACACATGTTGCTCCGTTTTAATGGCTGGAGTCTATACATATTTTTTCATTCCAAAACAATAAAAAATTGTTTGTTTTTTCACTTAATCCACTCATGTTTGAAAGAAGCAAAAAAAAAAAACTAAAATGCCTGCACACTTACCCGTTATACATACATTACCGGTGGTGTTCCTCCAACCACCACCGACAACATGTATCGTCGTCGTCATACCTTGAAATGAATGATCATGTTATAGATGGAAACACAAAAATATTTCGCAAGTGTGGGTGGCATCGAGAAAAAAGGCTAAAGCAACAGCAGCCGGTAGTTGTTGGTGGTTTCTACTTAATCTCTCAATTTTCAGATGCATTGCAGAGTATCAAATTACTCGGTTAAAGAAAAAGGTTTAAGATTTTTTTTACTCCAAAAAAAAAAAAACAGACAGGATATTTTTACCTGTTGTTGTTTTTTTTTCTTCAAAATAAAATCTTAAAATCTGAATTTTTGTTTATGCCTCAATTGTAAAACACAACAAATACTTCAAAAAACAAAGGTTAACAAGATTTTATGGTTTTTTAAATTGAAAGTCGATATTTGTGGCATAAAAATACCGCAAAAAATATTTATAAATAAAAAGTAATAAACAAAGCAAAAAATTTTAAGAATTCATTGATTGAATATTTTAATAAAAACGGTAGTCCAGCGAAAATTTAAATAAATCCATAAAAACAACAACTTTCTTAATAAAGGGAAGAAATAATTGGCGAAAATTTAAAAAAAAAAATTAAAATTTTATTCAGAAATGCAGCTTAAATCAATTTAAAACTTTTTTTCCAAAAAAGTACTTTTTTGATACATACTTTTTAAAAATTAAAGTTTAGTACTTTTAAAAAATTAAATTTAGTACTTTAAAAAAGTACTAACTAACTACTAACTAACGAACGAACGAACGAACGAACGAACGAAACGAACAAGAAACGAACGAACGAACGAACGAACGAACGAAACGAACGAACTAACGAAGAACGAACAAACGAAGAACAACGAACGAACGAACAACGAACGAAGAACGAACGAACGAACAACGAACGAACGAACGAAGAACGACACGAACTAACGAACGAACGAACGAACGAAACGAACGAACGAACGAACGAACTAATAACGAACGAACGAACACAAAACTAACGAACTAACGAACGAACTAACTAACTAACAACTAACGAACGAACTAACGAACGAACATAACGAACGAACGAACTAACTAAGAACTAACGAACGAACTAAATACTAAAACTAACTAACTAACGAACGAACAACTAACGAACTAACTAACTAAACTAACTAACTAACTAACTAACTAACTAACTAACTAACTAACAACTAACTACAAACTAACGAACGAACTAACTAACTAACTAACTAACTAACAACTAACTAACTAACTAACTAACTAACTAACTAACTAACTAACTAACTAACTAACTAACTAACTAACTAACTAACTAACTAACGAACTAACTAAAAAGTACCAAAAAAAGTACTAATTCAAAATAAATTTTTTTTGTGTAATTGTCAAAAATTCATTAAAATTTACATATTTTCAAAAAGTACCAAAAAAGTACTTTATTAATAAATGTTAAAAAATTAGTTATTTAGTAAAATTATAAGTTTGTAATAACATAATCACTCAATTTTCAACAATTTAAGGCAAATTTCTTTTAAAATTCTGCAATTTTAAAAAAGTACCAAAAAAGTACTTTTTTAGAAAGTTCAAAAATTGCGTATTTATTGAAATTAGGAAGTTATTTTTAAGAATTTAATAAACAATTGGTAAAATGAAACGTTAATTGTTAAGTAATTTGTCAAAATTCTTAAAAAAAATTTACATTTTCAAAAAGTACCAAAAAGTACTTTTTTAGAAAACTTCCAAAATTGCATATTTAATAAAATTAGGAAGTTATTTTTAAGAATTTAATAAAAAATGGGTAAACTTAAACAAAATTGTGAAATTTTCAAAAAGTACCAAAAAAGTACTTTTTTGAGAAAAGTACTACAATTGCTTATATTATGAAATATTCAAGTTGCTAAAGAAATTTAAAGCTTAATTCATGTAAATTTGAAAAGCTAAAGTCTATTCTAAGGTTATTTTTACTTTTTTTGTTGATTTTTCTTGAACTATTGACTTTTTCCTAGAAAAATATTTGTAATGTAGTTTTTTTTTTGGTTTTAAAAACCAACTAACGGTTTGCTTAAAAGCTTTTGTTACTAAATTAAACATATCAACGATAGAAAAAAAAAAAGCGTTACCAATAGCTTGCACTCTCACCCTCCCACACAGCATCAACTAGCAATAGCAAAGTGTTCGATTTTAAAAGAAAAGCAACAAACAGATAAAATACGAAATAATAAAAGAAATTAAGGCGTTAACACCATTAATACTATTACCGTTAATTATAAATGGTAATTGTGCATAAACACGAGCAGCCACACTTACATACATACATATGTATGTATGTATGCATATGTACATAAGTTTGGTGTTAACACAATTTCTTAAAAAGTCAAAAACCAAAGTGTTCTGCGGCTGCAAAGACATCTAAGACTTTGGAGAAGAGAAATAATATTGAAAAACAGAACATGCTAACTAACAAACAAACAAACGTGATGATGTGAAAATTTATCGAAAATGAAAATGAAGCTTAAGAAAGTGTTGCAACTGCTGCAACAATAGCAACAACAACAACCATTACTTCTACTCGAACATTCTTTCTTTTCAAAACAATTAATAATCCAAACAGAAAATGCTCTTAATGAAATCAACACAATTGTAAAACAATTTCTTTTTTTGTTTGTAACGAAACAAAAAAAAAAAAACTTTACTTTTAACAAACAAACAACCAAATGAAATGCAACATGCCGAGACAACTGACAATAAATTACCACAGGAGAACAACAGCAACAACAACACATACTTACACTTTGGCAAGAAAATTGTTCAACTAAAGCGCAATAACAAAAAAGGAAGAGGCATGATTTTCAAACCAACAGAAAAAATATTCAAACAAAACGACATGATTCTAAATCAAAAAAGTGGAGACAACAAAAACTTTATGTTTTTTTTAGGCAAATATGGGTCATAACACGCCAGGGTGTCTACCAAAGTCAACTTTGAAAATGATGTTGCTGATGATAATGATGCTGCGGCTGATGACGTCGTCGTTTACCAATAAAACTATATTGAAAAGGAAATTAACCACAAAATTGTGTTGCAATGTTAGCCGGCAAAGTCTTCCACTTGTAAATGATAAACGATCATTGAGAAAACGTTGTAAAGTTAAGAAATTGGAATAAAATTTAACGCATTAAAAGAAATTAGGGTAAAAAAGCTATATTATTACTCTGGAATTTACAAAAATTCATAAAATTTTAATGATTAAGAAAAAATACTTCATAATAATTAAAAAAAAAATCCTAATCCCCTGAATTCCTAAAAAAATTTTGAAAATCCCAGAAAAGGAAATTGGCGAAATTTGTAAGAAAATTGTTTATAATGTGTAATTTAGTTAAAATAATTGATATTTGTACAATTTTGGGCACATTTGCTAAATTCCCAAATAAATTTCTAAAATCCCAGAAAATAAATTTTGAAAAAAAAGTCAAAAAATACATAAAAATTAATAGTATTGGGGAAAATACTGCATATTAATACTGTTATCATTTAAAAAATCCTAATACCGTGAATTCCTAAAAAAATTGTTGAAAATCCCACAAAAATAAAGTTGCGAGATTTGAAAGAAAATTGCTTATAATGTTTAGTTTAGTTAAAAAAATTGATATTTGTATAATTTTGGGCAAAAAAAGTCCAAAAATACATAAAAATTAATAGTATTGGGGAAAACACTGCCTATTAATATTGTTATCATTTAAAAAATCCTAATCCCGTGAATTCC
>NW_023996370.1:0-46128 GCF_015586225.1 Lucilia sericata | reverse complement strand
CAACCATATCGGACCTCAAATTACCGCCTTTTTAAACTGGGAAAATAATTCTACCGATCTATCCAATTGGCCATTTTCTTAAAATACATTATGCAATAAATTATATACCAAAACAAATGGCAATTTTAATGCTTTAAAATGGATGCATAAACGACTGTCCTAGCACGAAAACTGCCAAGTTAATTGCAACCATATCGGAACCTCAGATATACTGCGTTTATTAAACATAGAACAATAATTCTACCGATCTATCAATTGACCAATTTGTAAAAACACACATTATGCTACAAATTATATACCATATTAAAGTGCAATCATAATGCTTTAAAATGATGCATAAATGACTGTCATAGCATGAAACTGTCAATGTTATTTGCAACCATATCGGAACCTCAAATTACCGCCTTTTTAAAGCTGTGAAAATAATTCTACCGATCTATCCAATTGGCAATTTTCTAAAAATATATTATGCAATAAATTATATACCAAAACAAATGGCAACTATAATGCAATAAAAAGATATATAAACGACTGTTATAACATGAAAACTATAAAAGTTATTTGCAACCATATCGGAGCCTTGAATTACCGCATTTTTAAACCTGTACCAATAAATATACCGATCTATCCAACTTTTGTAAAAATTCATTATGCCACAAATTATACACCAAAATAAAGTGCAACTGTAATGCTTTAAAATGATGCATAAACTATTGCCCTAGCATGAAAACTGTCAAAGTTATTTGCAACCATATCGGAACCTCAAATTACCGCGTTTTTAAACATAGAACAATAATTCTACCGATCCTTCAAATTGACCATTTTTAGACGAACACATTGTACCACAAATGATATACCAAATTAAAGTGCAATCATAATGCTTTAAAATGATGCATAAATGACTGTCATAGCATGAAAACTGTCAAAGTTATTCACAACCATATCGGAACCTCAAATTACCGCGTTTTTAAACCTGGGAAAATAATTCTACCGATTTATCCAATTGGCCGTTTTCTAAAAATACATTATGCAATAAATTATATACCAAACAATGGCAATTTTAATGCTTTAAAATGATGCATAAATGACTGTCATAGCGTGAAAACTGTCAATGTTATTTGCAGCCATATCGGAACCTCAAACTACCGCGTTTTAAAGCTGTGAAAATAATTCTACCGATCTATTCAATTGGCCATTTTCCAAAAATACATTATGGAATAAGTTATATACCAAAGCAAATGGAAACTATAATGCAATAAAAAGATATATAAACGACTGTTATAACATGAAAACTATAAAAGTTATTTGCAACCATATCGGAGCCTTGAATTACCGCATTTTTAAACCTGTACCAATAAATATACCGATCTATCCAACTTTTGTAAAAATTCATTATGCCACAAATTATACACCAAAATAAGTGCAACTGTAATGCTTTAAAATGATGCATAAACTATTGCCCTAGCATGAAAACTGTCAAAGTTATTTGCAACCATATCGGAACCTCAAATTACCGCGTTTTTAAACATAGAACAATAATTCTACCGATCCTTCAAATTGACCATTTTTTAGACGAACACATTGTACCACAAATGATATACCAAATTAAAGTGCAATCATAATGCTTTAAAATGATGCATAAATGACTGTCATAGCATGAAAACTGTCAAAGTTATTCACAACCATATCGGAACCTCAAATTACCGCGTTTTTAAACCTGGGAAAATAATTCTACCGATTTATCCAATTGGCCGTTTTCTAAAAATACATTATGCAATAAATTATATACCAAAACAAATGGCAATTTTAATGCTTTAAAATGGTGCATAAACGACTGTCCTAGCACGAAAACTGCCAAAGTTAATTGCAGCCATATCGGAACCTCAGATTACCGCGTTTATTAAACATAGAACAATAATTCTACCGATCTATCAAATTCACCAATTAGTAAAAACACACATTATGCTACAAATTATATACCATATTAAAGTGCAATCATAATGCTTTAAAATGAAGCATAAATGACTGTCATAGCATGAAAACTGTCAATGTTATTTGCAACCATATCAGAACCTCAAATTACCGCCTTTTTTAAAGCTGTGAAAATAATTCTACCGATCCTTCAAATTGACCATTTTTTAGACGAACACATTGTACCACAAATGATATACCAAATTAAAGTGCAATCATAATGCTTTAAAATGATGCATAAATGACTGTCATAGCATGAAAACTGTCAAAGTTATTCACAACCATATCGGAACCTCAAATTACCGCGTTTTTAAACCTGGGAAAATAATTCTACCGATTTATCCAATTGGCCGTTTTCTAAAAATACATTATGCAATAAATTATATACCAAAACAAATGGCAATTTTAATGCTTTAAAATGGTGCATAAACGACTGTCCTAGCACGAAAACTGCCAAAGTTATTTGCAGCCATATCGGAACCTCAGATTACCGCGTTTATTAAACATAGAACAATAATTCTACCGATCTATCAAATTCACCAATTAGTAAAAACACACATTATGCTACAAATTATATACCATATTAAAGTGCAATCATAATGCTTTAAAATGAAGCATAAATGACTGTCATAGCATGAAAACTGTCAATGTTATTTGCAACCATATCAGAACCTCAAATTACCGCCTTTTTAAAGCTGTGAAAATAATTCTACCGATCCTTCAAATTGACCATTTTTTAGACGAACACATTGTACCACAAATGATATACCAAATTAAAGTGCAATCATAATGCTTTAAAATGATGCATAAATGACTGTCATAGCATGAAAAACTGTCAAAGTTATTCACAACCATATCGGAACCTCAAATTACCGCGTTTTTAAACCTGGGAAAATAATTCTACCGATTTATCCAATTGGCCGTTTTCTAAAAATACATTATGCAATAAATTATATACCAAAACAAATGGCAATTTTAATGCTTTAAAATGATGCATAAATGACTGTCATAGCGTGAAAACTGTCAATGTTATTTGCAGCCATATCGGAACCTCAAACTACCGCGTTTTTAAAGCTGTGAAATAATTCTACCGATCTATTCAATTGGCCATTTTCCAAAATACATTATGGAATAAGTTATATACCAAAGCAAATGGAAACTATAATGCAATAAAAAGATATATAAACGACTGTTATAACATGAAAACTATAAAAGTTATTTGCAACCATATCGGAGCCTTGAATTACCGCATTTTTAAACCTGTACCAATAAATATACCGATCTATCCAACTTTTGTAAAAATTCATTATGCCACAAATTATACACCAAAATAAAGTGCAACTGTAATGCTTTAAAATGATGCATAAACTATCGCCCTAGCATGAAAACTGTCAAAGTTATTTGCAACCATATCGGAACCTCAAATTACCGCGTTTTTAAACATAGAACAATAATTCTACCGATCCTTCAAATTGACCATTTTTTAGACGAACACATTGTACCACAATGATATACCAAATTAAAGTGCAATCATAATGCTTTAAAATGATGCATAAATGACTGTCATAGCATGAAAACTGTCAAAGTTATTCACAACCATATCGGAACCTCAAATTACCGCGTTTTTAAACCTGGGAAAATAATTCTACCGATTTATCCAATTGGCCGTTTCTAAAATACATTATGCAATAAATTATATACCAAAACAAATGGCAATTTTAATGCTTTAAAATGGTGCATAAACGACTGTCCTAGCACGAAAACTGCCAAAGTTAATTGCAGCCATATCGGAACCTCAGATTACCGCGTTTATTAAACATAGAACAATAATTCTACCGATCTATCAAATTCACCAATTAGTAAAAACACACATTATGCTACAAATTATATACCATATTAAAGTGCAATCATAATGCTTTAAAATGAAGCATAAATGACTGTCATAGCATGAAAACTGTCAATGTTATTTGCAATCATATCGGAACCTCAAATTACCGCCTTTTTAAAGCTGTGAAAATAATTCTACCGATCTATCCAATTGGCAATTTTCTAAAAATATATTATGCAATAAATTATATACCAAAACAAGTGGCAACTATAATGCAATAAAAAGATATATAAACGACTGTTATAACATGAAAACTATAAAAGTTATTTGCAACCATATCGGAGCCTTGAATTACCGTATTTTTAAACCTGTACCAATAAATATACCGATCTATCCAACTTTTGTAAAAATTCATTATGCCACAAATTATACACCAAAACAAAGTGCAACTGTAATGCTTTAAAATGATGCATAAACTATTGCCCTAGCATGAAAACTGTCAAAGTTATTTGCAAACATATCGGAACCTCAAATTACCGCGTTTTTAAACATAGAACAATAATTCTACCGATCCATCAAATTGACCATTTTTTAGACGAACACATTATGCCACAAATGATATACCAAATTAAAGTGCAATCATAATGCTCTAAACTGATGCATAAATGACTGTCATAGCATGAAAACTGTCAAAGTTATTCACAACCATATCGGAACCTCAAATTACCGCCTTTTTAAACCTGGGAAAATAATTCTACCGATCTATCCAATTGGCCATTTTCTTAAAAATACATTATGCAATAAATTATATACCAAAACAAATGGCAATTTTAATGCTTTAAAATGGTGCATAAACGACTGTCCTAGCACGAAAACTGCCAAAGTTAATTGCAACCATATCGGAACCTCAGATTACTGCGTTTATTAAACATAGAACAATAATTCTACCGATCTATCAAATTGACCAATTTGTAAAAACACACATTATGCTACAAATTATATACCATATTAAAGTGCAATCATAATGCTTTAAAATGATGCATAAATGACTGTCATAGCATGAAAACTGTCAATGTTATTTGCAACCATATCGGAACCTCAAATTACCGCCTTTTTAAAGCTGTGAAAATAATTCTACCGATCTATCCAATTGGCAATTTTCTAAAAATATATTATGCAATAAATTATATACCAAAACAAATGGCAACTATATGCAATAAAAAGATATATAAACGACTGTTATAACATGAAAACTATAAAAGTTATTTGCAACCATATCGGAGCCTTGAATTACTGCATTTTTAAACCTGTACCAATAAATATACCGATCGTCCAACTTTTGTAAAAATTCATTATGCCACAAATTATACACCAAAATAAAGTGCAACTTAATGCTTTAAAATGATGCATAAATGACTGTATAGCGTGAAAACTGTCAATGTTATTTGCACCATATCGGAACCTCAAACTACCGCGTTTTTAAAGCTGTGAAAATAATTTTACCGATCTATTCAATTGGCCATTTTCCAAAATACATTATGGAATAAGTTATATACCAAAGCAAATGGAACTATAATGCAATAAAAGATATAAACGACTGTTATAACATGAAAACTATAAAAGTTATTTGCAACCATATCGGAGCCTTGAATTACCGCATTTTTAAACCTGTACCAATAAATATACCGATCTATCCAAAAAATTCATTATGCCACAAATTATACACCAAAATAAAGTGCAACTGTAATGCTTTAAAATGATGCATAAACTATTGCCCTAGCATGAAAACTGTCAAAGTTATTTGCAACCATATCGGAACCTCAAATTACCGCGTTTTTAAACATAGAACAATAATTCTACCGATCCTTCAAATTGACCATTTTTTAGACGAACACATTGTACCACAAATGATATACCAAATTAAAGTGCAATCATAATGCTTTAAAATGATGCATAAATGACTGTCATAGCATGAAAACTGTCAAAGTTATTCACAACCATATCGGAACCTCAAATTACCGCGTTTTTAAACCTGGGAAAATAATTCTACCGATTTATCCAATTGGCCGTTTTCTAAAAATACATTATGCAATAAATTATATACCAAAACAAATGGCAATTTTAATGCTTTAAAATGGTGAATAAACGACTGTCCTAGCACGAAAACTGCCAAAGTTAATTGCAGCCATATCGGAACCTCAGATTACCGCGTTTATTAAACATAGAACAATAATTCTACCGATCTATCAAATTCACCAATTAGTAAAAACACACATTATGCTACAAATTATATACCATATTAAAGTGCAATCATAATGCTTTAAAATGAAGCATAAATGACTGTCATAGCATGAAAACTGTCAATGTTATTTGCAACCATATCGGAACCTCAAATTACCGCCTTTTTAAAGCTGTGAAAATAATTCTACCGATCTATCCAATTGGCCATTTTCCTAAAAATACATTATGGAATAAGTTATATACCAAAGCAAATGGAACCTATAATGCAATAAAAAGATATATAAACGACTGTTATAACATGAAAACTATAAAAGTTATTTGCAACCATATCGGAGCCTTGAATTACCGCATTTTTAAATCTGTACCAATAAATATACCGATCTATCCAACTTTTGTAAAAATTCATTATGCCACAAATTACACACCAAAATAAAGTGCAACTGTAATGCTTTAAAATGATGCATAAACTATTGCCCTAGCATGAAAACTGTCAAAGTGATTTGCAACCATATCGGAACCTTAAATTACCGCGTTTTTAAACATAGAACAATAATTCTACCGATCCATCAAATTGACCATTTTTTAGACGAACACATTATGCCACAAATGATATACCAAATTAAAGTGCAATCATAATGCTCTAAACTGATGCATAAATGACTGTCATAGCATGAAAACTGTCAAAGTTATTCACAACCATATCGGAACCTCAAATTACCGCCTTTTTAAACCTGGGAAAATAATTCTACCGATCTATCCAATTGGCCATTTTCTTAAAATACATTATGCAATAAATTATATACCAAAACAAATGGCAATTTTAATGCTTTAAAATAGTGCATAAACGACTGTCCTAGCACGAAAACTGCCAAAGTTAATTGCAACCATATCGGAACCTCAGATTACTGCGTTTATTAAACATAGAACAATAATTCTACCGATCTATCAAATTGACCAATTTGTAAAAACACACATTATGCTACAAATTATATACCATATTAAAGTGCAATCATAATGCTTTAAAATGATGCATAAATGACTGTCATAGCATGAAAACTGTCAATGTTATTTGCAACCATATCGGAACCTCAAATTACCGCCTTTTTAAAGCTGTGAAAATAATTCTACCGATCTATCCAATTGGCAATTTTCTAAAAATATATTATGCAATAAATTATATACCAAAACAAATGGCAACTATAATGCAATAAAAAGATATATAAACGACTGTTATAACATGAAAACTATAAAAGTTATTTGCAACCATATCGGAGCCTTGAATTACCGCATTTTTAAACCTGTACCAATAAATATACCGATCTATCCAACTTTTGTAAAAATTCATTATGCCACAAATTATACACCAAAATAAAGTGCAACTGTAATGCTTTAAAATGATGCATAAACTATTGCCCTAGCATGAAAACTGTCAAAGTTATTTGCAACCATATCGGAACCTCAAATTACCGCGTTTTTAAACATAGAACAATAATTCTACCGATCCTTCAAATTGACCATTTTTTAGACGAACACATTGTACCACAAATGATATACCAAATTAAAGTGCAATCATAATGCTTTAAAATGATGCATAAATGACTGTCATAGCACGAAAACTGTCAAAGTTATTCACAACCATATCGGAACCTCAAATTACCGCGTTTTTAAACCTGGGAAAATAATTCTACCGATTTATCCAATTGGCCGTTTGCTAAAAATACATTATGCAATAAATTATATACCAAAACAAATGGCAATTTTAATGCTTTAAAATGATGCATAAATGACTGTCATAGCGTGAAAACTGTCAATGTTATTTGCAGCCATATCGGAACCTCAAACTACCGCGTTTTTAAAGCTGTGAAAATAATTCTACCGATCTATTCAATTGGCCATTTTCCAAAAATACATTATGGAATAAGTTATATACCAAAGCAAATGGAAACTATAATGCAATAAAAAGATATATAAACGACTGTTATAACATGAAAACTATCAATGTTATTTGCAACCATATCGGAACCTCAAATTACCGCCTTTTTAAAGCTGTGAAAATAATTCTACCGATCTATCCAATTGGCAATTTTCTAAAAATATATTATGCAATAAATTATATACCAAAACAAATGGCAACTATAATGCAATAAAAAGATATATAAACGACTGTTATAACATGAAAACTATAAAAGTTATTTGCAACCATATCGGAGCCTTGAATTACCGCATTTTTAAACCTGTACCAATAAATATACCGATCTATCCAACTTTTGTAAAAATTCATTATGCCACAAATTATACACCAAAATAAAGTGCAACTGTAATGCTTTAAAATGATGCATAAACTATTGCCCTAGCATGAAAACTGTCAAAGTTATTTGCAACCATATCGGAACCTCAAATTACCGCGTTTTTAAACATAGAACAATAATTCTACCGATCCTTCAAATTGACCATTTTTTAGACGAACACATTGTACCACAAATGATATACCAAATTAAAGTGCAATCATAATGCTTTAAAATGATGCATAAATGACTGTCATAGCATGAAAACTGTCAAAGTTATTCACAACCATATCGGAACCTCAAATTACCGCGTTTTTAAACCTGGGAAAATAATTCTACCGATTTATCCAATTGGCCGTTTTCTAAAAATACATTATGCAATAAATTATATACCAAAACAAATGGCAATTTTAATGCTTTAAAATGATGCATAAATGACTGTCATAGCGTGAAAACTGTCAATGTTATTTGCAGCCATATCGGAACCTCAAATTACCGCGTTTTTAAAGCTGTGAAAATAATTTTACCGATCTATTCAATTGGCCATTTTCCAAAAATACATTATGGAATAAGTTATATACCAAAGCAAATGGAAACTATAATGCAATAAAAAGATATATAAACGACTGTTATAACATGAAAACTATAAAAGTTATTTGCAACCATATCGGAGCCTTGAATTACCGCATTTTTAAATCTGTACCAATAAATATACCGATCTATCCAACTTTTGTAAAAATTCATTATGCCACAAATTATACACCAAAATAAAGTGCAACTGTAATGCTTTAAAATGTTGCATAAACTATTGCCCTAGCATGAAAACTGTCAAAGTTATTTGCAAACATATCGGAACCTTAAATTACCGCGTTTTTAAACATAGAACAATAATTCTACCGATCCATCAAATTGACCATTTTTTAGACGAACACATTATGCCACAAATGATATACCAAATTAAAGTGCAATCACAATGCTCTAAACTGATGCATAAATGACTGTCATAGCATTTAAACTGTCAAAGTTATTCACAACCATATCGGAACCTCAAATTACCGCCTTTTTAAACCTGGGAAAATAATTCTACCGATCTATCCAATTGGCCATTTTCTTAAAATACATTATGCAATAAATTATATACCAAAACAAATGGCAATTTTAATGCTTTAAAATGGTGCATAAACGACTGTCCTAGCACGAAAACTGCCAAAGTTAATTGCAACCATATCGGAACCTCAGATTACTGCGTTTATCAAACATAGAACAATAATTCTACCGATCTATCAAATTGACCAATTTGTAAAAACACACATTATGCTACAAATTATATACCATATTAAAGTGCAATCATAATGCTTTAAAATGATGCATAAATGACTGTCATAGCATGAAAACTGTCAATGTTATTTGCAACCATATCGGAACCTCAAATTACCGCCTTTTTAAAGCTGTGAAAATAATTCTACCGATCTATCCAATTGGCAATTTTCTAAAAATATATTATGCAATAAATTATATACCAAAACAAATGGCAACTATAATGCAATAAAAAGATATATAAACGACTGTTATAACATGAAAACTATAAAAGTTATTATGGCCGTTTGCTAAAAATACATTATGCAATAAATTATATACCAAAACAAATGGCAATTTTAATGCTTTAAAATGATGCATAAATGACTGTCATAGCGTGAAAACTGTCAATGTTATTTGCAGCCATATCGGAACCTCAAACTACCGCGTTTTTAAAGCTGTGAAAATAATTCTACCGATCTATTCAATTGGCCATTTTCCAAAAATACATTATGGAATAAGTTATATACCAAAGCAAATGTAAACTATAATGCAATAAAAAGATATATAAACGACTGTTATAACATGAAAACTATAAAAGTTATTTGCAACCATATCGGAGCCTTGAATTACCGCATTTTTAAACCTGTACCAATAAATATACCGATCTATCCAACTTTTGTAAAAATTCATTATGCCACAAATTATACACCAAAATAAAGTGCAACTGTAATGCTTTAAAATGATGCATAAACTATTGCCCTAGCATGAAAACTGTCAAAGTTATTTGCAACCATATCGGAACCTCAAATTACCGCGTTTTTAAACATAGAACAATAATTCTACCGATCCTTCAAATTGACCATTTTTTAGACGAACACATTGTACCACAAATGATATACCAAATTAAAGTGCAATCATAATGCTTTAAAATGATGCATAAATGACTGTCATAGCATGAAAACTGTCAAAGTTATTCACAACCATATCGGAACCTCAAATTACCGCGTTTTTAAACCTGGGAAAATAATTCTAACGATTTATCCAATTGGCCGTTTTCTAAAAATACATTATGCAATAAATTATATACCAAAACAAATGGCAATTTTAATGCTTTAAAATGGTGCATAAACGACTGTCCTAGCACGAAAACTGCCAAAGTTAATTGCAGCCATATCGGAACCTCAGATTACCGCGTTTATTAAACATAGAACAATAATTCTACCGATCTATCAAATTCACCAATTAGTAAAAACACACATTATGCTACAAATTATATACCATATTAAAGTGCAATCATAATGCTTTAAAATGAAGCATAAATGACTGTCATAGCATGAAAACTGTCAATGTTATTTGCAACCATATCGGAACCTCAAATTACCGCCTTTTTAAAGCTGTGAAAATAATTCTACCGATCTATCCAATTGGCAATTTTCTAAAAATATATTATGCAATAAATTATATACCAAAACAAATGGCAACTATAATGCAATAAAAAGATATATAAACGACTGTTATAACATGAAAACTATAAAAGTTATTTGCAACCATATCGGAGCCTTGAATTACCGCATTTTTAAACCTGTACCAATAAATATACCGATCTATCCAACTTTTGTAAAAATTCATTATGCCACAAATTATACACCAAAATAAAGTGCAACTGTAATGCTTTAAAATGATGCATAAACTATTGCCCTAGCATGAAAACTGTCAAAGTTATTTGCAACCATATCGGAACATCAAATTACCGCGTTTTTAAACATAGAACAATAATTCTACCGATCCATCAAATTGACCATTTTTTAGACGAACACATTATGCCACAAATGATATACCAAATTAAAGTGCAATCATAATGCTCTAAACTGATGCATAAATGACTGTCATAGCATGAAAACTGTCAAAGTTATTCACAACCATATCGGAACCTCAAATTACCGCCTTTTTAAACCTGGGAAAATAATTCTACCGATCTATCCAATTGGCCATTTTCTTAAAATACATTATGCAATAAATTATATACCAAAATAAATGGCAATTTTAATGCTTTAAAATGGTGCATAAACGACTGTCCTAGCACGAAAACTGCCAAAGTTAATTGCAACCATATCGGAACCTCAGATTACTGCGTTTATTAAACATAGAACAATAATTCTACCGATCTATCAAATTGACCAATTTGTAAAAACACACATTATGCTACAAATTATATACCATATTAAAGTGCAATCATAATGCTTTAAAATGATGCATAAATGACTGTCATAGCATGAAAACTGTCAATGTTATTTGCAACCATATCGGAACCTCAAATTACCGCCTTTTTAAAGCTGTGGAAATAATTCTACCGATCTATCCAATTGGCAATTTTCTAAAAATATATTATGCAATAAATTATATACCAAAACAAATGGCAACTATAATGCAATAAAAAGATATATAAACGACTGTTATAACATGAAAACTATAAAAGTTATTTGCAACCATATCGGAGCCTTGAATTACCGCATTTTTAAACCTGTACCAATAAATATACCGATCTATCCAACTTTTGTAAAAATTCATTATGCCACAAATTATACACCAAAATAAAGTGCAACTGTAATGCTTTAAAATGATGCATAAACTATTGCCCTAGCATGAAAACTGTCAAAGTTATTTGCAACCATATCGGAACCTCAAATTACCGCGTTTTTAAACATAGAACAATAATTCTACCGATCCTTCAAATTGACCATTTTTTAGACGAACACATTGTACCACAAATGATATACCAAATTAAAGTGCAATCATAATGCTTTAAAATGATGCATAAATGACTGTCATAGCATGAAAACTGTCAAAGTTATTCACAACCATATCGGAACCTCAAATTACCGCGTTTTTAAACCTGGGAAAATAATTCTACCGATTTATCCAATTGGCCGTTTTCTAAAAATACATTATGCAATAAATTATATACCAAAACAAATGGCAATTTTAATGCTTAAAATGATGCATAAATGACTGTCATAGCGTGAAAACTGTCAATGTTATTTGCAGCCATATCGGAACCTCAAACTACCGCGTTTTTAAAGCTGTGAAAATAATTCTACCGATCTATTCAATTGGCCATTTTCCAAAAATACATTATGGAATAAGTTATATACCAAAGCAAATGGAAACTATAATGCAATAAAAAGATATATAAACGACTGTTATAACATGAAAACTATAAAAGTTATTTGCAACCATATCGGAGCCTTGAATTACCGTATTTTTAAACGTGTACCAATAAATATACCGATCTATCCAACTTTTGTAAAAATTCATTATGCCACAAATTATACACCAAAATAAAGTGCAACTGTAATGCTTTAAAATGATGCATAAACTATTGCCCTAGCATGAAAACTGTCAAAGTTATTTGCAACCATATCGGAACCTCAAATTACCGCGTTTTTAAACATAGAACAATAATTCTACCGATCCTTCAAATTGACCATTTTTTAGACGAACACATTGTACCACAAATGATATACCAAATTAAAGTGCAATCATAATGCTTTAAATGATGCATAAATGACTGTCATAGCATGAAAACTGTCAAAGTTATTCACAACCATATCGGAACCTCAAATTACCGCGTTTTTAAACCTGGGAAAATAATTCTACCGATTTATCCAATTGGCCGTTTTCTAAAAATACATTATGCAATAAATTATATACCAAAACAAATGGCAATTTTAATGCTTTAAAATGGTGCATAAACGACTGTCCTAGCACGAAAACTGCCAAAGTTAATTGCAGCCATATCGGAACCTCAGATTACCGCGCTTATTAAACATAGAACAATAATTCTACCGATCTATCAAGTTCACCAATTAGTAAAAACACACATTATGCTACAAATTATATACCATATTAAAGTGCAATCATCATGCTTTAAAATGAAGCATAAATGACTGTCATAGCATGAAAACTGTCAATGTTATTTGCAACCATATCGGAACCTCAAATTACCGCCTTTTTAAAGCTGTGAAAATAATACTACCGATCTATCCAATTGGCAATTTTTTAAAAATATATTATGCAATAAATTATATACCAAAACAAATGGCAACTATAATGCAATAAAAAGATATATAAACGACTGTTATAACATGAAAACTATAAAAGTTATTTGCAACCATATCGGAACCTCAAATTACCGCATTTTTAAACCTGTACCAATAAATATACCTATCTATCCAACTTTTGTAAAAATTCATTATGCCACAAATTATACACAAAAACAAAGTGCAACTGTAATGCTTTAAAATGATGCATAAACTATTGCCCTAGCATGAAAACTGTCAAAGTTATTTGCAACCATATCGGAACCTCAAATTACCGCGTTTTTAAACATAGAACAATAATTCTACCGATCCATCAAATTGACCATTTTTTAGACGAACACATTATGCCACAAATGATATACCAAATTAAAGTGCAATCATAATGCTCTAAACTGATGCATAAATGACTGTCATAGCATGAAAACTGTCAATGTTATTGGCAACCATATCGGAACCTCAAATTACCGCCTTTTTAAAGCTGTGAAAATAATTCTACCGATCTATCCAATTGGCAATTTTCTAAAAATATATTATGCAATAAATTATATACCAAAACAAATGGCAACTATAATGCAATAAAAAGATATATAAACGACTGTTATAACATGAAAACTATAAAAGTTATTTGCAACCATATCGGAGCCTTGAATTACCGCATTTTTAAACCTGTACCAATAAATATACCGATCTATCCAACTTTTGTAAAAATTCATTATGCCACAAATTATACACCAAATTAAAGTGCAATCATAATGCTTTAAAATTATGCATAAATGACTGTCATAGCATGAAAACTGTCAAAGTTATTCACAACCATATCGGAACCTCAAATTACCGCGTTTTTAAACCTGGGAAAATAATTCTACCGATTTATCCAATTGGCCGTTTTCTAAAAATACATTATGCAATAAATTATATACCAAAACAAATGGCAATTTTAATGCTTTAAAATGATGCATAAATGACTGTCATAGCGTGAAAACTGTCAATGTTATTTGCAGCCATATCGGAACCTCAAACTACCGCGTTTTTAAAGCTGTGAAAATAATTCTACCGATCTATTCAATTGGCCATTTTCCAAAAATACATTATGGAATAAGTTATATACCAAAGCAAATGGAAACTATAATGCAATAAAAAGATATATAAACGACTGTTATAACATGAAAACTATAAAAGTTATTTGCAACCATATCGGAGCCTTGAATTACCGTATTTTTAAACCTGTACCAATAAATATACCGATCTATCCAACTTTTGTAAAAATTCATTATGCCACAAATTATACACCAAAATAAAGTGCAACTGTAATGCTTTAAAATGATGCATAAACTATTGCCCTAGCATGAAAACTGTCAAAGTTATTTGCAACCATATCGGAACCTCAAATTACCGCGTTTTTAAACATAGAACAATAATTCTACCGATCCTTCAAATTGACCATTTTTTAGACGAACACATTGTACCACAAATGATATACCAAATTCAAGTGCAATCATAATGCTTTAAAATGATGCATAAATGACTGTCATAGCATGAAAACTGTCAAAGTTATTCACAACCATATCGGAACCTCAAATTACCGCGTTTTTAAACCTGGGAAAATAATTCTACCGATTTATCTAATTGGCCGTTTTCTAAAAATACATTATGCAATAAATTATATACCAAAACAAATGGCAATCTTAATGCTTTAAAATGGTGCATAAACGACTGTCCTAGCACGAAAACTGCCAAAGTTAATTGCAGCCATATCGGAACCTCAGATTACCGCGTTTATTAAACATAGAACAATAATTCTACCGATCTATCAAATTCACCAATTAGTAAAAACACTAATCATCATGCTTTAAAATGAAGCATAAATGACTGTCATAGCATGAAAACTGTCAATGTTATTTGCAACCATATCGGAACCTCAAATTACCGCCTTTTTAAAGCTGTGAAAATAATTCTACCGATCTATTCAATTGGCAATTTTCTAAAAATATATTATGCAATAAATTATATACCAAAACAAATGGCAACTATAATGCAATAAAAATATATATAAACGACTGTTATAACATGAAAACTATAAAAGTTATTTGCAACCATATCGGAGCCTTGAATTACCACATTTTTAAACCTGTACCAATAAATATACCGATCTATCCAACTTTTGTAAAAATTCATTATGCCACAAATTATACACAAAAACAAAGTGCAACTGTAATGCTTTAAAATGATGCATAAACTATTGCCCTAGCATGAAAACTGTCAAAGTTATTTGCAACCATATCGGAACCTCAAATTACAGCGTTTTTAAACATAGAACAATAATTCTACCGATCCATCAAATTGACCATTTTTTAGACGAACACATTATGCCACAAATGATATACCAAATTAAAGTGCAATCATAATGCTCTAAACTGATGCATAAATGACTGTCATAGCATGAAAACTGTCAAAGTTATTCACAACCATATTGGAACCTCAAATTACCGCGTTTTTAAACCTGGGAAAATAATTCTACCGATCTATCCAATTGGCCATTTTCTTAAAATACATTATGCAATAAATTATATACCAAAACAAATGGCAATTTTAATGCTTTAAAATGGTGCATAAACGACTGTTAATTGCAACCGTATCGGAACCTCAGATTACTGCGTTTATTAAACATAGAACAATAATTCTACCGATCTATCAAATTGACCAATTTGTAAAAACACACATTATGCTACAAATTATATACCATATTAAAGTGCAATCATAATGCTTTAAAATGATGCATAAATGACTGTCATAGCGTGAAAACTGTCAATGTTATTTGCAGCCATATCGGAACCTCAAATTACCGCCTTTTTAAAGCTGTGAAAATAATTCTACCGATCTATCCAATTGGCAATTTTCTAAAAATATATTATGCAATAAATTATATACCAAAACAAATGGCAACTATAATGCAATAAAAAGATATATAAACGACTGTTATAACATGAAAACTATAAAAGTTATTTGCAACCATATCGGAGCCTTGAATTACCGCATTTTTAAACCTGTACCAATAAATATACCGATCTATCCAACTTTTGTAAAAATTCATTATGCCACAAATTATACATCAAAATAAAGTGCAACTGTAATGCTTTAAAATGATGCATAAACTATTGCCCTAGCATGAAAACTGTCAAAGTTATTTGCAACCATATCGGAACCTCAAATTACCGCGTTTTTAAACATAGAACAATAATTCTACCGATCCTTCAAATTGACCATTTTTTAGACGAACACATTGTACCACAAATGATATACCAAATTAAAGTGCAATCATAATGCTTTAAAATGATGCATAAATGACTGTCATAGCATGAAAACTGTCAAAGTTATTCACAACCATATCGGAACCTCAAATTACCGCGTTTTTAAACCTGGGAAAATAATTCTACCGATTTATCCAATTGGCCGTTTTCTAAAAATACATTATGCAATAAATTATATACCAAAACAAATGGCAATTTTAATGCTTTAAAATGGTGCATAAACGACTGTCCTAGCACGAAAACTGCCAAAGTTAATTGCAGCCATATCGGAACCTCAGATTACCGCGTTTATTAAACATAGAACAATAATTCTACCGATCTATCAAATTCACCAATTAGTAAAAACACACATTATGCTACAAATTATATACCATATTAAAGTGCAATCATAATGCTTTAAAATGAAGCATAAATGACTGTCATAGCATGAAAACTGTCAATGTTATTTGCAACCATATCGGAACCTCAAATTACCGCCTTTTTAAAGCTGTGAAAATAATTCTACCGATCTATCCAATTGGCAATTTTCTAAAAATATATTATGCAATAAATTATATACCAAAACAAATGGCAACTATAATGCAATAAAAAGATATATAAACGACTGTTATAACATGAAAACTATAAAAGTTATTTGCAACCATATCGGAGCCTTGAATTACCGCATTTTTAAACCTGTACCAATAAATATACCGATCTATCCAACTTTTGTAAAAATTCATTATGCCACAAATTATACACCAAAATAAAGTGCAACTGTAATGCTTTAAAATGATGCATAAACTATTGCCCTAGCATGAAAACTGTCAACGTTATTTGCAACCATATCGGAACCTCAAATTACCGCGTTTTTAAACATAGAACAATAATTCTACCGATCCTTCAAATTGACCATTTTTTAGACGAACACATTGTACCACAAATGATATACCAAATTAAAGTGCAATCATAATGCTTTAAAATGATGCATAAATGACTGTCATAGCATGAAAACTGTCAAAGTTATTCACAACCATATCGGAACCTCAAATTACCGCGTTTTTAAACCTGGGAAAATAATTCTACCGATTTATCCAATTGGCCGTTTTCTAAAAATACATTATGCAATAAATTATATACCAAAACAAATGGCAATTTTAATGCTTTAAAATGATGCATAAATGACTATCATAGCGTGAAAACTGTCAATGTTATTTGCAGCCATATCGGAACCTCAAACTACCGCGTTTTTAAAGCTGTGAAAATAATTCTACCTATCTAATCAATTGGTCATTTTCCAAAAATACATTATGGAATAATTTATATACCAAAGCAAATGGAAACTATAATGCAATAAAAAGATATATAAACGACTGTTATAACATGAAAACTATAAAAGTTATTTGCAACCATATCGGAGCCTTGAATTACCGCATTTTTAAACCTGTACCAATAAATATACCGATCTATCCAACTTTTGTAAAAATTCATTATGCCACAAATTATACACAAAAACAAAGTGCAACTGTAATGCTTTAAAATGATGCATAAACTATTGCCCTAGCATGAAAACTGTCAAAGTTATTTGCAACCATATCGGAACCTCAAATTACCGCGTTTTTAAACATAGAACAATAATTCTACCGATCCATCAAATTGACCATTTTTTAGACGAACACATTATGCCACAAATGATATACCAAATTAAAGTGCAATCATAATGCTCTAAACTGATGCATAAATGACTGTCATAGCATGAAAACTGTCAAAGTTATTCACAACCATATCGGAACCTCAAATTACCGCCTTTTTAAACCTGGGAAAATAATTCTACCGATCTATCCAATTGGCCATTTTCTTAAAATACATTATGCAATAAATTATATACCAAAACAAATGGCAATTTTAATGCTTTAAAATGGTGCATAAACGACTGTCCTAGCACGAAAACTGCCAAAGTTAATTGCAACCATATCGGAACCTCAGATTACTGCGTTTATTAAACATAGAACAATAATTCTACCGATCTATCAAATTGACCAATTTGTAAAAACACACATTATGCTACAAATTATATACCATATTAAAGTGCAATCATAATGCTTTAAAATTATGCATAAATGACTGTCATAGCATGAAAACTGTCAATGTTATTTGCAACCATATCGGAACCTCAAATTACCGCCTTTTTAAAGCTGTGAAAATAATTCTACCGATCTATCCAATTGGCAATTTTCTAAAAATATATTATGCAATAAATTATATACCAAAACAAATGGCAACTATAATGCAATAAAAAGATATATAAACGACTGTTATAACATGAAAACTATAAAAGTTATTTGCAACCATATCGGAGCCTTAAATTACCGCATTTTTAAACTTGTACCAATAAATATACCGATCTATCCAACTTTTGTAAAAATTCATTATGCCACAAATTATACACCAAAATAAAGTGCAAATGTAATGCTTTAAAATGATGCATAAACTATTGCCCTAGCATGAAAACTGTCAAAGTTATTTGCAACCATATCGGAACCTCAAATTACCGCGTTTTTAAACATAGAACAATAATTCTACCGATCCTTCAAATTGACCATTTTTTAGACGAACACATTGTACCACAAATGATATACCAAATTAAAGTGCAATCATAATGCTTTAAAATGATGCATAAATGACTGTCATAGCATGAAAACTGTCAAAGTTATTCACAACCATATCGGAACCTCAAATTACCGCGTTTTTAAACCTGGGAAAATAATTCTACCGATTTATCCAATTGGCCGTTTTCTAAAAATACATTATGCAATAAATTATATACCAAAACAAAAGGCAATTTTAATGCTTTAAAATGATGCATAAATGACTGTCATAGCGTGAAAACTGTCAATGTTATTTGCAGCCATATCGGAACCTCAAACTACCGCGTTTTTAAAGCTGTGAAAATAATTCTACCGATCTATTCAATTGGCCATTTTCCAAAAATACATTATGGAATAAGTTATATACCAAAGCAAATGGAAACTATAATGCAATAAAAAGATATATAAACGACTGTTTTAACATGAAAACTAAAAAAGTTATTTGCAACCATATCGGAGCCTTGAATTACCGCATTTTTAAACCTGTACCAATAAATATACCGATCTATCCAACTTTTGTAAAAATTAATTATGCCACAAATTATACACCAAAATAAAGTGCAACTGTAATGCTTTAAAATGATGCATAAACTATTGCCCTAGCATGAAAACTGTCAAAGTTATTTGCAACCATATCGGAACCTCAAATTACCGCGTTTTTAAACATAGAACAATAATTCTACCGATCCTTCAAATTGACCATTTTTTAGACGAACACATTGTACCACAAATGATATACCAAATTAAAGTGCAATCATAATGCTTTAAAATGATGCATAAATGACTGTCATAGCATGAAAACTGTCAAAGTTATTCACAACCATATCGGAACCTCAAATTACCGCGTTTTTAAACCTGGGAAAATAATTCTACCGATTTATCCAATTGGCCGTTTTCTAAAAATACATTATGCAATAAATTATATACCAAAACAAATGGCAATTTTAATGCTTTAAAATGGTGCATAAACGACTGTCCTAGCACGAAAACTGCCAAAGTTAATTGCAGCCATATCGGAACCTCAGATTATCGCGTTTATTAAACATAGAACAATAATTCTACCGATCTATCAAATTCACCAATTAGTAAAAACACACATTATGCTACAAATTATATACCATATTAAAGTGCAATCATAATGATTTAAAATGAAGCATAAATGACTGTCATAGCATGAAAACTGTCAATGTTATTTGCAACCATATCGGAACCTCAAATTACCGCCTTTTTAAAGCTGTGAAAATAATTCTACCGATCTATCCAATTGGCAATTTTCTAAAAATATATTATGCAATAAATTATATACCAAAACAAATGGCAACTATAATGCAATAAAAAGATATATAAACGACTGTTATAACATGAAAACTATAAAAGTTATTTGCAACCATATCGGAGCCTTGAATTACCGCATTTTTAAACCTGTACCAATAAATATACCGATCTATCCAACTTTTGTAAAAATTCATTATGCCACAAATTATACACCAAAATAAAGTGCAACTGTAATGCTTTAAAATGATGCATAAACTATTGCCCTAGCATAATAACTGTCAAAGTTATTTGCAACCATATCGGAACCTCAAATTACCGCGTTTTTAAACATAGAACAATAATTCTACCGATCCTTCAAATTGACCATTTTTTAGACGAACACATTGTACCACAAATGATATACCAAATTAAAGTGCAATCATAATGCTTTAAAATGATGCATAAATGACTGTCATAGCCAGTGTCGCCAGATGTGGGGATTTGTCCCCAAATTGGGGATTTCAAGTTTTATTTGGGGACATATTTTCATGGGGAGGGATTTGGGGATTTTCGTAAAATTTGGGGATTTTTTTGTAATTTTTGCGCTATTTTTGGGGATTTTTATTTTTTCTTAAAAATATTAACATTATTATTATTTCTAGTCTAGTTTTTATGGGTTTTCTAGGTTTAAACAATTTTAAAAGTAGCTTGGCAATTATATCACAAAAAAAATAGAATGGGTTCATGAGGAGATCGTAAGAAAATTGAATTTTAGTAAATTAATTCACATTATTTATTTTTTGTTTAAATTGTTTTTTTTTCATCAATGAACAAAAGTATAAATTTTTAAATTTGTATAGAAATGATATGGACTGTTTTACTAAAAGTTAACTTTCTAGAGATCCCCTCATGGTCCCATTCTGTTGTTTGTATATGTTGTATATTTTAGTGTAGTAAAAATGGAAGATACAAAAATTATAAAATCGGAAAAGTAGTTTAGAAAATATACGATATTAAATTTTATGCCTTTGAGAAAAAATGTGGATTTTCAACCTCTAAACCGTAACGAATTTGAAAAGTTTGGAAAACTTTTAATTTTGTATTGATACAAAAAATGTGTATACCAAATTTCATCGAAATCAGAGAATCATGTTCGAAAATTTTTAAAATTACACATTTCGAGACACTATATTCAAAAAGTGCTAATTCAAAAATGTCTAGTTTTCAGGAGAGGAAAAAAACTGTTTAATTTTTATAATGTTGAACAAATTAATAACTTTCTTTCCATAATATGTTTATAATAATCTTACCAATTTATAATTATATACAAATTAATACATTTTGTGTTTTCAAGGATTTATCTTTAGTTAGCACATTTTGTTCAAAGGAAAATTTTAAAATTGAAACATTTATTGGTAAAATAAAAATGACTATATTTCCGAAACTAAATATTGAATTCCAATTTATTAAACAGATTCCTGTTCAGTATGTCATATTTTATAATAGCGGAGATAAATATTTAATAAAATTAATCGTTCAAAAAATGTTGTAAAATTACTATGGGAGATAGCACTTATTTTCTTAAAAAAATATTCTACTTTGTGTAGTAGACAAAACAGATACAAAAAGCACAAAAGTTAATATTTTGATCCCAAATTTATACCAGACGTGGAGAATGTATTGAGGAATCATTTGCCATCAAAAACTCACTCTGGCCCAAGATTGAGTTAGCACTTTTTGAATATAGGGTGTCGATATATTGATATTAATATGAACATCAGGGAGATTTTCGGAATAAGTCCATTAATTATGTACCGAGGTTTACACAATTTGAAAGAGTTATTAGTTTCATATCATTTTTGTTAAATCTTATAGTACATTAATTTTTGAACGATTCACTACAGTAAACCGATTTGTTGTAAGAGAGGTAATATGGGGTGTTCGGTCAATTATGGACTGACCCACATGAAATTTGGTAGAGAGATTTTGATTCATATAACAATTGTTTGTGTAGAATATCGTTCTTATACAGGCTTTTTGAAGCCAATCATGAACTTAAGCCTTTATAGCGTGTAACATTTCTGTAACAAACCCAAAAATTGACTCTAAAATAGGTCCTAGGCACTTATTTTCGAATCAAATTAGTGAAGCACATTCATGAGATTCCACTTAACTGTTTTGTATGTATGTATTTTAACATGATATGTGGCAAAACTATTCACTTATGCTAAATTGAATTTTCAGTTTTGATAAAAAGTTAAATTTTGTGTTCAAGCTAAATTGGTAAGATAATTTCGATTTTTAAAAATTTTATAAAAGGGGAAAAAAAGTTTCGTTGTTTTTATAAGATTTTGAAGACAATTTTGTGTAAATTTATTATTAATTAAAAAAAATAAACAATTTAAAATTTCTTGTATCATAAAAATCGATTTTAAAATCAATCAAAAAATCATTAATAAAACGCTAATAACAAAAAATTTTAAATTTCTGAGTAAAACGTATTTTACTATTTACCGAATTCTATCATGTCACAAAAAATCAAAAAGATTTCAGCTCTTGGACTATAAAGGGTTAAAGTTATTTTTTGAAGGGGCCAGGGATAGCAAATTACATTTTAAAATTTTACAAAATTGCGTGAAAAATAGTACACTTTTGCTTCTAATTGTACCAAATCATAATTATTTTACTAAATTAATATTAAAGTGGGAGTGTGCTTAATCGAAACAAAAACATTTCAAGCTATACATAGGTTAGGTTGAGAGGAGGATGTATAATACATCAAATCCTAAGAAATACTCTTAGGTCACTATAGTACCTGTTGAGCTCTCCTTATCCGAAGTACAGAAACTCTGTTTCTAGATGGAGTTCTTTAAAATGTTCCAATCAGTGTGCTTGAGGGATGTTATATCTGCTCCCAAGATATTCAGCATAAAATTTTCCATAGAAAATTAGTCTGATCTGTGTAAAGCTATTTTACATGTATTTGGTCTAAAATGCAATAAAAATTTTTATATTGCATAAAACTTTAATAGATATTGCGGAAATACTAGATTTTTTCACATTTGAATGGACTCATACTACTTTCAAAAACAATAATTTTATAATTTTGCTAATTTATTATTTTTTCATACAAAAAGGAACTCATATCAATTAGCAAAAATTAAAATATATAGTTTTATTGTATTAGAAGAGTCTACTAAATTTTTCGAAAATTTCAACTTTTAGCAGAGATGCTGACAAAATCTCAGATGAGTGATTGGTGTACTACCATTGTACTTTTAAGCATCGAATTGTACCAAAAAGTACAATTGTGCCAACTTTGCCAACCCTGATGGGGGCTAACTGTGGCCCAATGATTACCATTCTTACAGCATAATTTCTTGGTACACAGAAAAAAGTTTCAGCATAAATATTATGAACTGCTTTCATTGACAAAAGTTAATAATATTTAAGAATAAGTTCCTAAATGGTATGAATTTTTTCATTTTTATTTTTTCAAACATAATCTAGAAGCCTTGACTTAAAATATTTCAAATTTAATTTTTATTTTTCTATTTGTTAAAAAATGTTTGAAATTTTCTTTGGAAAATTTTTTATTTCTTTATGATTTTTAGATTGAAATCGATGGGATGTGCACGTAATTTGCGGGATTTGATGAAGAATGGATGTTTAACTATGTTTGCTGATGTTTTCTTATTTCAGATTTTGTTTTTCAACATTTCTATTTAATTATCATACAAAATTTGCTAATATAGGATCACTATTTACAAGATATGGAAACAGATTTGTAGATAATGGATTTTTTGTTGAAAGCGAGTTTTAGGGGTGTACTCAAATGAGTACACTGACTTCTTAAGTATAAAATTTTTCGAGACATTATTTTTCGACACAAAGTGTTTTAAAACATTTTTTGCACTACCAACGTACTCTGGCATGGAAAATTACGCACCGCAACTGTTATTCTCTTTTTGTGGGATAGTGCCTAGCTCCATCTTGACGTAAACCTTCAGCTATTGGCATAGACTTCCGTGAGTTCTTTTGTCCACCTTGGCGGATATAATAACGTGAAATGTTTCGGTAAACAAAAGTTGATCCATGGGACTCTCACTGCACATTACATGTAGCCTCCAAGCGTTAGAAATTGTCATATCAAAAGCATTTATGTAAATAAAACCCACCACCACTTCTTATCATGAACAGAAATCCTATACAAAGAGATGGATTTATCGAGATCATAAACCCCAGTCATTCTTTTATTGTGGTTTCTTTGCACCAACGCTTAAGGATTCCTAACGTTTCAATTCTGTCATAGTTGGTTCCCACTAACTATTATTTTTCCATCTTACCAACAAAATACAATTTTCTTTATCGAACATGTAGTCATATGCAGCTCGATCCTGTTTCTTCATTTCCTTCCTGGTAGTCAAAGGACACTTTCTAGTTCAGTTTTCCCTGACAGTTCGATCGAGGAGAAGATTTGCAAAAACATCAATTGTCCCAGGAATATCTTGCGGTAGGGCTGATGAAGACATATCATACTCAACACCTTCATCTTCGCTGTTTAGTATACTCGGATTAGGTGGTATGATAGCCATATAAATTTCTTCGTCTTCACTATCAGCTAAAATGCTATCAACGGCCTCTTGAAGCCCTTTGAAACTCTGCTGGACCGTAAAACGTATATCGCTCATATTTTAAATCTAACAAAAGAATTAAATATTCTTACTAATGGATACTGTCATTGTACTCAAACGAGTACAGCCAACTTTATACCTTTCTATTTTTTTTTATTTTCTTATTTCTAAGTATTTTTTGAATCCTGTATGTTTCGTTGTTATTATTTTTATAAAAATAATGCATAATTACCAAACAAATTTTAACATTGTTTCAAATATTTACAAAATATTTTACTAAACCACACAATGTATTCGAGTCACAATATAAACTGATAATTCTGCATAATCAACAGAAACTAAGTATAAATTATTTTTCTGCAGCTCTTTTTATTGTTGTTTTGAAACTAAATAAGGGTACAACGTTTGCTGTTTCGTTAGTTTTGCTGGGAAACACGTAAAAATACAACTGTACTCAGTTGAGTACGGTGACTTCTAATGGGTTAATATTCTGAATGAAAATGGTTTGGGAAAAAAAGTCATGTTCGATTCATACTATTTATTACAAAATTCATTCCAGCTATGTATTATTTTTTTCTGTGTACAAAACCTAACTTGTGTAAAATTTTAATTAATATATGTGTGAGGGCTATGTAAAATCGAAGTCCGATACTGCCCATTTTTAAAAGCAAACAGTGCACATTGGGGTCTCCTTTAAGTAAACTTGGCAAAAAGTCAATATTTAAAAATTATTTTTTTGCAAAAAATATAGCGTATCTTAAAAGCCAAGACTTTGTTCTATATAACGCTATAATTAGTTTTTCGATTTTCCTTTTGTAGGCCTTTAGGTTGTGCATCAAAGTTTAGG
Organism: Lucilia sericata; assembly: GCF_015586225.1. Lineage (NCBI taxonomy): Eukaryota > Metazoa > Arthropoda > Insecta > Diptera > Calliphoridae > Lucilia > Lucilia sericata. Next base: position 19,734 of record NW_023996370.1, on the reverse strand, counting down.
TTTTTTATATATAATTTTTCATATTGTTTTTTTTTTTAATTAATACCTTTACCTTTTTTATATAAAAAACTACCATTCCATAAATTTTCTTAAAATTTTAATTTTCAGTCCAAATATAATGTTGTTTTGTATGAAAAATTATATTTTAAATAACCATTACACAATAGGATTCAATTATTCATTACTTATTAAAATGCCACTTTTCATATATATATTTATGTTTTTTTGCCATTTTTAAAGGAGAAAAAGTACTATTTGGCCGCTGATGGCCCCTCGGCAACCATATACATATGTAAGATACTATAATGTGTTCTTAATATCACCACATCTATATTTTTTGCCTCTATGGCATTTTTTATTTATTTTTCTAACACTCTATAAAACAAAAATATTAAAACATTTGTATTTTATTTAAAAAAATCGAATTATTAAACACAAAATTAATTGATTTAAATAATTCTCCAATAGTTAACGAGTAACTAAAATGGATTTCACTAAACATTTCAAAGACTTTTTCATACGTTTTTAACATATATATAGCTTTTTTGAAAGAAAAATTAAATAAAAATTCACAGAGATTTTGTACTTGACTGTGCAAGTACTTACCACAATCGCTTACAAGTAATTAGAAAAATAAGTCAATTTAAATTGTATGAACAAATTTATACAGCTCCGATAGCTTCACGAAGAAGATGACAAATGAATTAAAAGTAGTATATCACATTATTAATAAGACGTTATTAGACTACTTCTATGTAAACAGGACTATATATATTAGTCATTGAAAACTATGTTAATAGGTAAGTGGTTACAACTGAAAGTCATTACCAAGTATTTGCTGGAATTATTAGTAATTTTTAGCGCTAATGATCCAAAAAATATGAAAATACATAGTGTATTTTTTGCGAAAATTTGCACTAAGTTCAAAGTTCTTTTTTAATATTTCAAATCTAGAAGATCTCCCCTTTCTAACGCTACCAATCACTTGTATCAAAACTTTGTAGTTTAGTTAATGCCAAGATTTGTTCGGGGAGACCCCACTGTGCAGTGCCTATCAATGGAGAATACTTGTGACGAACATGTCAGTTTTTCATGAAAGAAATTGGGGAAAACTATGGGGATTTCAATTTAAAAATGGGGATTATTTGGGGACTTCAAGTTTAAGATTGGGGACATAAGTCAAAATTTTTCTGGCAACACTGGTCATAGCATGAAACCTGTCAAAGTTATTCACAACCATATCGGAACCTCAAATTACCGCGTTTTTAAACCTGGGAAAATAATTCTACCGATTTATCCAATTGGCCGTTTTCTAAAAATACATTATGCAATAAATTATATACCAAAACAAATGGCAATTTTAATGCTTTAAAATGATGCATAAATGACTATCATAGCGTGAAAACTGTCAATGTTATTTGCAGCCATATCGGAACCTCAAACTACCGCGTTTTTAAAGCTGTGAAAATAATTCTACCGATCTATTCAATTGGCCATTTTCCAAAAATACATTATGGAATAAGTTATATACCAAAGCAAATGGAAACTATAATGCAATAAAAAGATATATAAACGACTGTTATAACATGAAAACTATAAAAGTTATTTGCAACCATATCGGAGCCTTGAATTACCGCATTTTTAAACCTGTACCAATAAATATACCGATCTATCCAACTTTTGTAAAATTTCATTATGCCACAAATTATACACAAAAACAAAGTGCAACTGTAATGCTTTAAAATGATGCATAAACTATTGCCCTAGCATGAAAACTGTCAAAGTTATTTGCAACCATATCGGAACCTCAAATTACCGCGTTTTTAAACATAGAACAATAATTCTACCGATCCATCAAATTGACCATTTTTTAGACGAACACATTATGCCACAAATGATATACCAAATTAAAGTGCAATCATAATGCTCTAAACTGATGCATAAATGACTGTCATAGCATGAAAACTGTCAAAGTTATTCACAACCATATCGGAACCTCAAATTACCGCCTTTTTAAACCTGGGTAAATAATTCTACCGATCTATCCAATTGGCCATTTTCTTAAAATACATTATGCAATAAATTATATACCAAAACAAATGGCAATTTTAATGCTTTAAAATGGTGCATAAACGACTGTCCTAGCACTAAAACTGCCAAAGTTAATTGCAACCATATCGGAACCTCAGATTACTGCGTTTATTAAACATAGAACAATAATTCTACCGATCTATCAAATTGACCAATTTGTAAAAACACACATTATGCTACAAATTATATACCATATTAAAGTGCAATCATAATGCTTTAAAATGATGCATAAATGACTGTCATAGCATGAAAACTGTCAATGTTATTTGCAACCATATCGGAACCTCAAATTACCGCGTTTTTAAACCTGGGAAAATAATTCTACCGATTTATCCAATTGGCCGTTTTCTAAAAATACATTATGCAATAAATTATATACCAAGACAAATGGCAATCTTAATGCTTTAAAATGATGCATAAATGACTGTCATAGCGTGAAAACTGTCAATGTTATTTGCAGCCATATCGGAACCTCAAACTTCCGCGTTTTTAAAGCTGTGAAAATAATTCTACCGATCTATTCAATTGGCCATTTTCCAAAAATACATTATGGAATAAGTTATATACCAAAGCAAATGGAAACTATAATGCAATAAAAAGATATATAAACGACTGTTATAACATGAAAACTATAAAAGTTATTTGCAACCATATCGGAGCCTTGAATTACCGCATTTTTAAACCTGTACCAATAAATATACCGATCTATCCAACTTTTGTAAAAATTCATTATGCCACAAATTATACACCAAAATAAAGTGCAACTGTAATGCTTTAAAATGATGCATAAACTATTGCTCTATCATGAAAACTGTCAAAGTTATTTGCAACCATATCGGAACCTCAAATTGCCGCGTTTTTAAACATAGAACAATAATTCTACCGATCCTTCAAATTGACCATTTTTTAGACGAACACATTGTACCACAAATGATATACCAAATTAAAGTGCAATCATAATGCTTTAAAATGATGCATAAATGACTGTCATAGCATGAAAACTGTCAAAGTTATTCACAACCATATCGGAACCTCAAATTACCGCGTTTTTAAACCTGGGAAAATAATTCTACCGATTTATCCAATTGGCCGTTTTCTAAAAATACATTATGCAATAAATTATATACCAAAACAAATGGCAATTTTAATGCTTTAAAATGGTGCATAAACGACTGTCCTAGCACGAAAACTGCCAAAGTTAATTGCAGCCATATCGGAACCTCAGATTACCGCGTTTATTAAACATAGAACAATAATTCTACCGATCTATCCAATTCACCAATTAGTAAAAACACACATTATGCTACAAATTATAACCATATTAAAGTGCAATCATAATTCTTTAAAATGAAGCATAAATGACTGTCATAGCATGAAAACTGTCAATGTTATTTGCAACCATATCGGAACCTCAAATTACCGCCTTTTTAAAGCTGTGAAAATAATTCTACCGATCTATCCAATTGGCAATTTTCTAAAAATATATTATGCAATAAATTATATACCAAAACAAATGGCAACTATAATGCAATAAAAAGATATATAAACGACTGTTATAACATGAAAACTATAAAAGTTATTTGCAACCATATCGGAGCCTTGAATTACCGCATTTTTAAACCTGTACCAATATATATACCGATCTATCCAACTTTTGTAAAAATTCATTATGCTACAAATTATACACCAAAATAAAGTGCAACTGTAATGCTTTAAAATGATGCATAAACTATTGCCCTAGCATGAAAACTGTCAAAGTTATTTGCAACCATATCGGAACCTCAAATTACCGCGTTTTTAAACATAGAACAATAATTCTACCGATCCTTCAAATTGACCATTTTTTAGACGAACACATTGTACCACAAATGATATACCAAATTAAAGTGCAATCATAATGCTTTAAAATGATGCATAAATGACTGTCATAGCATGAAAACTGTCAAAGTTATTCACAACCATATCGGAACCTCAAATTACCGCGTTTTTAAACCTGGGAAAATAATTCTACCGATTTATCCAATTGGCCGTTTTCTAAAAATACATTATGCAATAAATTATATACCAAAACAAATGGCAATTTTAATGCTTTAAAATGATGCATAAATGACTGTCATAGCGTGAAAACTGTCAATGTTATTTGCAGCCATATCAGGAACCTCAAACTACCGCGTTTTTAAAGCTGTGAAAATAATTCTACCGATCTATTCAATTGGCCATTTTCCAAAAATACATTATGGAATAAGTTATATACCAAAGCAAATGGAAACTATAATGCAATAAAAAGATATATAAACGACTGTTATAACATGAAAACTATAAAAGTTATTTGCAACCATATCGGAGCCTTGAATTACCGCATTTTTAAACCTGTACCAATAAATATACCGATCTATCCAACTTTTGTAAAAATTCATTATGCCACAAATTATACACCAAAATAAAGTGCAACTGTAATGCTTTAAAATGATGCATAAACTATTGCCCTAGCATGAAAACTGTCAAAGTTATTTGCAACCATATCGGAACCTCAAATTACCGCGTTTTTAAACATAGAACAATAATTCTACCGATCCTTCAAATTGACCATTTTTTAGACGAACACATTGTACCACAAATGATATACCAAATTAAAGTGCAATCATAATGCTTTAAAATGATGCATAAATGACTGTCATAGCATGAAAACTGTCAAAGTTATTCACAACCATATCGGAACCTCAAATTACTGCGTTTTTAAACCTGGGAAAATAATTCTACCGATTTATCCAATTGGCCGTTTTCTAAAAATACATTATGCAATAAATTATATACCAAAACAAATGGCAATTTTAATGCTTTAAAATGATGCATAAATGACTGTCATAGCGTGAAAACTGTCAATGTTATTTGCAGCCATATCGGAACCTCAAACTACCGCGTTTTTAAAGCTGTGAAAATAATTCTACCGATCTATTCAATTGGCCATTTTCCAAAAATACATTATGGAATAAGTTATATACCAATGCAAATGGAAACTATAATGCAATAAAAAGATATATAAACGACTGTTATAACATGAAAACTATAAAAGTTATTTGCAACCATATCGGAGCCTTGAATTACCGCATTTTTAAACCTGTACCAATAAATATACCGATCTATCCAACTTTTGTAAAAATTCATTATGCCACAAATTATACACCAAAATAAAGTGCAACTGTAATGCTTTAAAATGATGCATAAACTATTGCCCTAGCATGAAAACTGTCAAAGTTATTTGCAACCATATCGGAACCTCAAATTACCGCGTTTTTAAACATAGAACAATAATTCTACCGATCCTTCAAATTGACCATTTTTTAGACGAACACATTGTACCACAAATGATATACCAAATTAAAGTGCAATCATAATGCTTTAAAATGATGCATAAATGACTGTCATAGCATGAAAACTGTCAAAGTTATTCACAACCATATCGGAACCTCAAATTACCGCGTTTTTAAACCTGGGAAAATAATTCTACCGATTTATCCAATTGGCCGTTTTCTAAAAATACATTATGCAATAAATTATATACCAAAACAAATGGCAATTTTAATGCTTTAAAATGATGCATAAATGACTGTCATAGCGTGAAAACTGTCAATGTTATTTGCAGCCATATCGGAACCTCAAACTACCGCGTTTTTAAAGCTGTGAAAATAATTCTACCGATCTATTCAATTGGCCATTTTCCAAAAATACATTATGGAATAAGTTATATACCAAAGCAAATGGAAACTATAATGCAATAAAAAGATATATAAACGACTGTTATAACATGAAAACTATAAAAGTTATTTGCAACCATATCGGAGCCTTGAATTACCGCATTTTTAAACCTGTACCAATAAATATACCGATCTATCCAACTTTTGTAAAAATTCATTATGCCACAAATTATACACCAAAATAAAGTGCAACTGTAATGCTTTAAAATGATGCATAAACTATTGCCCTAGCATGAAAACTGTCAAAGTTATTTGCAACCATATCGGAACCTCAAATTACCGCGTTTTTAAACATAGAACAATAATTCTACCGATCCTTCAAATTGACCATTTTTTAGACGAACACATTGTACCACAAATGATATACCAAATTAAAGTGCAATCATAATGCTTTAAAATGATGCATAAATGACTGTCATAGCATGAAAACTGTCAAAGTTATTCACACCATATCGGAACCTCAAATTACCGCGTTTTTAAACCGGAAAATAATTCTACCGATTATCCAATTGGCCGTTTTCTAAAAATACATTATGCAATAAATTATATACCAAAACAAATGGCAATTTTAATGCTTTAAAATGGTGCATAAACGACTGTCTAGCACGAAAACTGCCAAAGTTAATTTCAAGCCTATCGGAACCTCAGATTACCGCGTTTATTAAACATAGAACAATAATTCTACCGATCTATCAAATTCACCAATTAGTAAAAACACACATTATGCTACAAATTATATACCATATTAAAGTGCAATCATAATGCTTTAAAATGATGCATAAATGACTGTCATAGCATGAAAACTGTCAAAGTTATTCACACCATATCGGAACCTCAAATTACCGCGTTTTAAACTGGGAAATAATTCTACCGATTTATCCAATTGGCCGTTTTCTAAAAATACATTATGCAATAAATTATATACCAAAACAAATGGCAATTTTAATGCTTTAAAATGATGCATAAATGACTGTCATAGCGTGAAAAACTGTCAATGTTATTTGCAGCCATATCGGAACCTCAAACTACCGCGTTTTTAAAGCTGTGAAAATAATTCTACCGATCTATTCAATTGGCCATTTTCCAAAAATACATTATGGAATAAGTTATATACCAAAGCAAATGGAAACTATAATGCAATAAAAAGATATATAAACGACTGTTATAACATGAAAACTATAAAAGTTATTTGCAACCATATCGGAGCCTTGAATTACCGCATTTTTAAACCTGTACCAATAAATATACCGATCTATCCAACTTTTGTAAAAATTCATTATGCCACAAATTATACACCAAAATAAAGTGCAACTGTAATGCTTTAAAATGATGCATAAACTATTGCCCTAGCATGAAAACTGTCAAAGTTATTTGCAACCATATCGGAACCTCAAATTACCGCGTTTTTAAACATAGAACAATAATTCTACCGATCCTTCAAATTGACCATTTTTAGACGAACACATTGTACCACAAATGATATACCAAATTAAAGTGCAATCATAATGCTTTAAAATGATGCATAAATGACTGTCATAGCATGAAAACTGTCAAAGTTATTCACAACCATATCGGAACCTCAAATTACCGCGTTTTTAAACCTGGGAAAATAATTCTACCGATTTATCCAATTGGCCGTTTTCTAAAAATACATTATGCAATAAATTATATACCAAAACAAATGGCAATTTTAATGCTTTAAAATGGTGCATAAACGACTGTCCTAGCACGAAAACTGCCAAAGTTAATTGCAGCCATATCGGAACCTCAGATTACCGCGTTTATTAAACATAGAACAATAATTCTACCGATCTATCAAATTCACCAATTAGTAAAAACACACATTATGCTACAAATTATATACCATATTAAAGTGCAATCATAATGCTTTAAAATGAAGCATAAATGACTGTCATAGCATGAAAACTGTCAATGTTATTTGCAACCATATCGGAACCTCAAATTACCGCCTTTTTAAAGCTGTGAAAATAATTCTACCGATCTATCCAATTGGCAATTTTCTAAAAATATATTATGCAATAAATTATATACCAAAACAAATGGCAACTATAATGCAATAAAAAGATATATAAACGACTGTTATAACATGAAAACTATAAAAGTTATTTGCAACCATATCGGAGCCTTGAATTACCGCATTTTTAAACCTGTACCAATAAATATACCGATCTATCCAACTTTTGTAAAAATTCATTATGCCACAAATTATACACCAAAATAAAGTGCAACTGTAATGCTTTAAAATGATGCATAAACTATTGCCCTAGCATGAAAACTGTCAAAGTTATTTGCAACCATATCGGAACCTCAAATTACCGCGTTTTTAAACATAGAACAATAATTCTACCGATCCTTCAAATTGACCATTTTTTAGACGAACACATTGTACCACAAATGATATACCAAATTAAAGTGCAATCATAATGCTTTAAAATGATGCATAAATGACTGTCATAGCATGAAAACTGTCAAAGTTATTCACAACCATATCGGAACCTCAAATTACCGCGTTTTTAAACCTGGGAAAATAATTCTACCGATTTATCCAATTGGCCGTTTTCTAAAAATACATTATGCAATAAATTATATACCAAAACAAATGGCAATTTTAATGCTTTAAAATGATGCATAAATGACTGTCATAGCGTGAAAACTGTCAATGTTATTTGCAGCCATATCGGAACCTCAAACTACCGCGTTTTTAAAGCTGTGAAAATAATTCTACCGATCTATTCAATTGGCCATTTTCCAAAAATACATTATGGAATAAGTTATATACCAAAGCAAATGGAAACTATAATGCAATAAAAAGATATATAAACGACTGTTATAACATGAAAACTATAAAAGTTATTTGCAACCATATCGGAGCCTTGAATTACCGCATTTTTAAACCTGTACCAATAAATATACCGATCTATCCAACTTTTGTAAAAATTCATTATGCCACAAATTATACACCAAAATAAAGTGCAACTGTAATGCTTTAAAATGATGCATAAACTATTGCCCTAGCATGAAAACTGTCAAAGTTATTTGCAACCATATCGGAACCTCAAATTACCGCGTTTTTAAACATAGAACAATAATTCTACCGATCCTTCAAATTGACCATTTTTTAGACGAACACATTGTACCACAAATGATATACCAAATTAAAGTGCAATCATAATGCTTTAAAATGATGCATAAATGACTGTCATAGCATGAAAACTGTCAAAGTTATTCACAACCATATCGGAACCTCAAATTACCGCGTTTTTAAACCTGGGAAAATAATTCTACCGATTTATCCAATTGGCCGTTTTCTAAAAATACATTATGCAATAAATTATATACCAAAACAAATGGCAATTTTAATGCTTTAAAATGGTGCATAAACGACTGTCCTAGCACGAAAACTGCCAAAGTTAATTGCAGCCATATCGGAACCTCAGATTACCGCGTTTATTAAACATAGAACAATAATTCTACCGATCTATCAAATTCACCAATTAGTAAAAACACACATTATGCTACAAATTATATACCATATTAAAGTGCAATCATAATGCTTTAAAATGAAGCATAAATGACTGTCATAGCATGAAAACTGTCAATGTTATTTGCAACCATATCGGAACCTCAAATTACCGCCTTTTTAAAGCTGTGAAAATAATTCTACCGATCTATCCAATTGGCAATTTTCTAAAAATATATTATGCAATAAATTATATACCAAAACAAATGGCAACTATAATGCAATAAAAAGATATATAAACGACTGTTATAACATGAAAACTATAAAAGTTATTTGCAACCATATCGGAGCCTTGAATTACCGCATTTTTAAACCTGTACCAATAAATATACCGATCTATCCAACTTTTGTAAAAATTCATTATGCCACAAATTATACACCAAAATAAAGTGCAACTGTAATGCTTTAAAATGATGCATAAACTATTGCCCTAGCATGAAAACTGTCAAAGTTATTTGCAACCATATCGGAACCTCAAATTACCGCGTTTTAACATAGAACAATAATTCTAACGATCCATTCAAAGTGACCATTTTTTAGACGAACACATTGGATCCACAAATGATAGTACACATTAAAGTGTCAATCATAATGCTTAAACATGATGCATAAATGACTGTCATAGCATTAAAACTGTCAAAGTTTATTCACACCATATCGGAACTCAATTACCCGCGTTTTTAAACCTGGAAATATTCTAACCGATTTTCCAATTGGCCGTTTCTAAAATACATTATGGCAATAAATTATATACCAAAACAACTGGCAATTGTTAAATGCTTTAAAATGATGCATAAATGACTGTCATACGTGAAAACTGTTTATGTTATTTGGTCAAGCCATAGACCTCAAACTACCGCCGTTTTAAAGGCTGTAAAATAATTCTACCGATTATCCAATTGGCCGTTTTCTAAAAATACATTATGCAATAAATTATATACCAAAACAAATGGCAATTTTAATGCTTTAAAATGGTGCATAAACGACTGTCCTAGCACGAAAACTGCCAAAGTTAATTGCAGCCATATCGGAACCTCAGATTACCGCGTTTATTAAACATAGAACAATAATTCTACCGATCTATCAAATTCACCAATTAGTAAAAACACACATTATGCTACAAATTATATACCATATTAAAGTGCAATCATAATGCTTTAAAATGAAGCATAAATGACTGTCATAGCATGAAAACTGTCAATGTTATTTGCAACCATATCGGAACCTCAAATTACCGCCTTTTTAAAGCTGTGAAAATAATTCTACCGATCTATCCAATTGGCAATTTTCTAAAAATATATTATGCAATAAATTATATACCAAAACAAATGGCAACTATAATGCAATAAAAAGATATATAAACGACTGTTATAACATGAAAACTATAAAAGTTATTTGCAACCATATCGGAGCCTTGAATTACCGCATTTTTAAACCTGTACCAATAAATATACCGATCTATCCAACTTTTGTAAAAATTCATTATGCCACAAATTATACACCAAAATAAAGTGCAACTGTAATGCTTTAAAATGATGCATAAACTATTGCCCTAGCATGAAAACTGTCAAAGTTATTTGCAACCATATCGGAACCTCAAATTACCGCGTTTTTAAACATAGAACAATAATTCTACCGATCCTTCAAATTGACCATTTTTTAGACGAACACATTGTACCACAAATGATATACCCAATTAAAGTGCAATCATAATGCTTAAAATGATGCATAAAGACTGTCATAGCATGAAAACTGTCAAAGTTATTCACAACCATATCGGAACCTCAAATACCGCGTTTTTAAACCTGGATATAATTTTACATATCCAATGGCCGTTTCTAAAAAAACATTATTACGCAATCAATTCAATTATTTTTACCAAAAAACATTAATGGCATATTAATTATATACCAAAAAAATGGCAATTTTAATTCTTTAAAATGGTGATAAACGATGTCCTAGCCACCGGAAACTGCCAAAGTTAATTGCAGCCCATATCGGAACCTCAGATTACCGCGTTTATTAAACAAGAGACAACAATAATTCACCGATTCTCTCAAATTCACCAATTAGTTTTCAACACACACATTATGCTACCATTATTATACCATATAAAGTGCAATCATAATGCTTAAATGAAGCATATAAACTGACTGTCATAGCAGAAAACTGTCAATGTTATTGCAACCATATCGGAACCTCAAATTACCGCCTTTTTAAGCTGTAAAATAATTCTACCGATCTATCCATGGGGCAATTTTCTAAAAATATATTATGCAATAAATTATATACCAAAACAAATGGCAACTATAATGCAATAAAAAGATATATAAACGACTGTTATAACATGAAAACTATAAAAGTTATTTGCAACCATATCGGAGCCTTGAATTACCGCATTTTTAAACCTGTACCAATAAATATACCGATCTATCCAACTTTTGTAAAAATTCATTATGCCACAAATTATACACCAAAATAAAGTGCAACTGTAATGCTTTAAAATGATGCATAAACTATTGCCCTAGCATGAAAACTGTCAAAGTTATTTGCAACCATATCGGAACCTCAAATTACCGCGTTTTTAAACATAGAACAATAATTCTACCGATCCTTCAAATTGACCATTTTTTAGACGAACACATTGTACCACAAATGATATACCAAATTAAAGTGCAATCATAATGCTTTAAAATGATGCATAAATGACTGTCATAGCATGAAAACTGTCAAAGTTATTCACAACCATATCGGAACCTCAAATTACCGCGTTTTTAAACCTGGGAAAATAATTCTACCGATTATCCAATTGGCCGTTTTCTAAAAATACATTATGCAATAAATTATATACCAAAACAAATGGCAATTTTAATGCTTTAAAATGGTGCATAAACGACTGTCCTAGCACGAAAACTGCCAAAGTTAATTGCAGCCATATCGGAACCTCAGATTACCGCGTTTATTAAACATAGAACAATAATTCTACCGATCTATCAAATTCACCAATTAGTAAAAACACACATTATGCTACAAATTATATACCATATTAAAGTGCAATCATAATGCTTTAAAATGAAGCATAAATGACTGTCATAGCATGAAAACTGTCAATGTTATTTGCAACCATATCGGAACCTCAAATTACCGCCTTTTTAAAGCTGTGAAAATAATTCTACCGATCTATCCAATTGGCAATTTTCTAAAAATATATTATGCAATAAATTATATACCAAAACAAATGGCAACTATAATGCAATAAAAAGATATATAAACGACTGTTATAACATGAAAACTATAAAAGTTATTTGCAACCATATCGGAGCCTTGAATTACCGCATTTTTAAACCTGTACCAATAAATATACCGATCTATCCAACTTTTGTAAAAATTCATTATGCCACAAATTATACACCAAAATAAAGTGCAACTGTAATGCTTTAAAATGATGCATAAACTATTGCCCTAGCATGAAAACTGTCAAAGTTATTTGCAACCATATCGGAACCTCAAATTACCGCGTTTTTAAACATAGAACAATAATTCTACCGATCCTTCAAATTGACCATTTTTTAGACGAACACATTGTACCACAAATGATATACCAAATTAAAGTGCAATCATAATGCTTTAAAATGATGCATAAATGACTGTCATAGCATGAAAACTGTCAAAGTTATTCACAACCATATCGGAACCTCAAATTACCGCGTTTTTAAACCTGGGAAAATAATTCTACCGATTTATCCAATTGGCCGTTTTCTAAAATACATTATGCAATAAATTATATACCAAAACAAATGGCAATTTTAATGCTTTAAAATGGTGCATAAACGACTGTCCTAGCACGAAAACTGCCAAAGTTAATTGCAGCCATATCGGAACCTCAGATTACCGCGTTTATTAAACATAGAACAATAATTCTACCGATCTATCAAATTCACCAATTAGTAAAAACACACATTATGCTACAAATTATATACCATATTAAAGTGCAATCATAATGCTTTAAAATGAAGCATAAATGACTGTCATAGCATGAAAACTGTCAATGTTATTTGCAACCATATCGGAACCTCAAATTACCGCCTTTTTAAAGCTGTGAAAATAATTCTACCGATCTATCCAATTGGCAATTTTCTAAAAATATATTATGCAATAAATTATATACCAAAACAAATGGCAACTATAATGCAATAAAAAGATATATAAACGACTGTTATAACATGAAAACTATAAAAGTTATTTGCAACCATATCGGAGCCTTGAATTACCGCATTTTTAAACCTGTACCAATAAATATACCGATCTATCCAACTTTTGTAAAAATTCATTATGCCACAAATTATACACAAAAACAAAGTGCAACTGTAATGCTTTAAAATGATGCATAAACTATTGCCCTAGCATGAAAACTGTCAAAGTTATTTGCAACCATATCGGAACCTCAAATTACCGCGTTTTTAAACATAGAACAATAATTCTACCGATCCATTCAAATTGACCATTTTTTAGACGAACACATTATGCCACAAATGATATACCAAATTAAAGTGCAATCATAATGCTCTAAACTGATGCATAAATGACTGTCATAGCATGAAAACTGTCAAAGTTATTCACAACCATATCGGAACCTCAAATTACCGCGTTTTTAAACCTGGGAAAATAATTCTACCGATTTATCCAATTGGCCGTTTTCTAAAAATACATTATGCAATAAATTATATACCAAAACAAATGGCAATTTTAATGCTTTAAAATGATGCATAAATGACTGTCATAGCGTGAAAACTGTCAATGTTATTTGCAGCCATATCGGAACCTCAAACTACCGCGTTTTTAAAGCTGTGAAAATAATTCTACCGATCTATTCAATTGGCCATTTTCCAAAAATACATTATGGAATAAGTTATATACCAAAGCAAATGGAAACTATAATGCAATAAAAAGATATATAAACGACTGTTATAACATGAAAATTATAAAAGTTATTTGCAACCATATCGGAGCCTTGAAATACCGCATTTTTAAACCTGTACCAATAAATATACCGATCTATCCAACTTTTGTAAAAATTCATTATGCCACAAATTATACACCAAAATAAAGTGCAACTGTAATGATTTAAAATAATGCATAAACGACTGTCCTAGCACGAAAACTGCCAAAGTTATTTGCAACCATATCGGAACCTCAAACTACCGCGTTTTTAAACATAGAACAATAATTCTACCGATCCTTCAAATTGACCATTTTTTAGACGAACACATTGTACCACAAATGATATACCATATTAAAGTGCAATCATAATGCTTTAAAATGAAGCATAAATGACTGTCATATCATGAAAACTGTCAATGTTATTTGCAACCATATCGGAACCTCAAATTACCGCCTTTTTAAAGCTGTGAAAATAATTCTACCGATCTATCCAATTGGCAATTTTCTAAAAATATATTATGCAATAAATTATATACCAAAACAAATGGCAACTATAATGCAATAAAAAGATATATAAACGACTGTTATAACATGAAAACTATAAAAGTTATTTGCAACCATATCGGAGCCTTGAATTACCGCATTTTTAAACCTGTACCAATAAATATACCGATCTATCCAACTTTTGTAAAAATTAATTATGCCACAAATTATACACAAAAACAAAGTGCAACTGTAATGCTTTAAAATGATGCATAAACTATTGCCCTAGCACGAAAACTACCAAAGTTAATTGCAACCATATCGGAACCTCAAATTACCGCGTTTTTAAACCTGGGAAAATAATTCTACCGATTTATCCAATTGGCCGTTTTCTAAAAATACATTATGCAATAAATTATATACCAAAACAAATGGCAATTTTAATGCTTTAAAATTAGGCATAAATGACTGTCATAGCGTGAAAACTGTCAATGTTATTTGCAGCCATATCGGAACCTCAAACTACCACGTTTTTAAAGCTGTGAAAATAATTCTACCGATCTATTCAATTGGCCATTTTCCAAAAATACATTATGGAATAAGTTATATACCAAAGCAAATGGAAACTATAATGCAATAAAAAGATATATAAACGACTGTTATAACATGAAAACTATAAAAGTTATTTGCAACCATATCGGAGCCTTGAAATACCGCATTTTTAAACCTGTACCAATAAATATACCGATCTATCCAACTTTTGTAAAAATTCATTATGCCACAAATTATACACCAAAATAAAGTGCAACTGTAATGATTTAAATGATGCATAAACAACTGTCCTAGCACGAAAACTGCCAAAGTTATTTGCAACCATATCGGAACCTCAAATTACCGCGTTTTTAAACATAGAACAATAATTCTACCGATCCTTTCAAATTGACCATTTTTTAGACGAACACATTGTACCACAAATGATATACCAAATTAAAGTGCAATCATAATGCTTTAAAATGAAGCATAAATGACTGTCATAGCATGAAAACTGTCAATGTTATTTGCAACCATATCGGAACCTCAAATTACCGCCTTTTTAAAGCTGTGAAAATAATTCTACCGATCTATCCAATTGGCAATTTTATAAAAATATATTATGCAATAAATTATATACCAAAACAAATGGCAACTATAATGCAATAAAAGATATATAAACGACTGTTATAACATGAAAACTATAAAAGTTATTTGCAACCATATCGGAGCCTTGAATTACCGCATTTTTAAACCTGTACCAATAAATATACCGATCTATCCAACTTTTGTAAAAATTAATTATGCCACAAATTATACACAAAAACAAAGTGCAACTGTAATGCTTTAAAATGATGCATAAACTATTGCCCTAGCACGAAAACTGCCAAAGTTAATTGCAACCATATCGGAACCTCAGATTACTGCGTTTATTAAACATAGAACAATAATTCTACCGATCTATCAAATTGACCAATTTGTAAAAACACACATTATGCTACAAATTATGTACCATATTAAAGTGCAATCATAATGCTTTAAAATGATGCATAAATGACTGTCATAGCATGAAAACTGTCAATGTTATTTGCAACCATATCGGAACCTCAAATTACCGCCTTTTTAAAGCTGTGAAAATAATTCTACCGATCTATCCAATTGGCAATTTTCTAAAAATATATTATGCAATAAATTATATACCAAAACAAATGGCAACTATAATGCAATAAAAAGATATATAAACGACTGTTATAACATGAAAACTATAAAAGTTATTTGCAACCATATCGGAGCCTTGAATTACCGCATTTTTAAACTCTGTACCAATAAATATACCGATCTATCCAACTTTTGTAAAAATTCATTATGCCACAAATTATACACCAAAATAAAGTGCAACTGTAATGCTTTAAAATGATGCATAAACTATTGCCCTAGCATGAAAACTGTCAAAGTTATTTGCAACCATATCGGAACCTCAAATTACCGCGTTTTTAAACATAGAACAATAATTCTACCGATCCTTCAAATTGACCATTTTTTAGACGAACACATTGTACCACAAATGATATACCAAATTAAAGTGCAATCATAATGCTTTAAAATGATGCATAAATGACTGTCATAGCATGAAAACTGTCAAAGTTATTCACAACCATATCGGAACCTCAAATTACCGCGTTTTTAAACCTGGGAAAATAATTCTACCGATTTATCCAATTGGCCGTTTTCTAAAAATACATTATGCAATAAATTATATACCAAAACAAATGGCAATTTTAATGCTTTAAAATTATGCATAAATGACTGTCATAGCGTGAAAACTGTCAATGTTATTTGCAGCCATATCGGAACCTCAAACTACCAGCGTTTTTAAAGCTGTGAAAATAATTCTACCGATCTATTCAATTGGCCATTTTCCGAAAATACATTATGGAATAAGTTATATACCAAAGCAAATGGAAACTATAATGCAATAAAAAGATATATAAACGACTGTTATAACATGAAAACTATAAAAGTTATTTGCAACCATATCGGAGCCTTGAAATACCGCATTTTTAAACCTGTACCAATAAATATACCGATCTATCCAACTTTTGTAAAAATTCATTATGCCACAAATTATACACCAAAATAAAGTGCAACTGTAATGCTTTAAAATGATGCATAAACTATTGCCCTAGCATGAAAACTGTCAAGTTATTTGCAACCATATCGGAACTTCAAATTACCGCGTTTTTAAACATAGAACAATAATTCTACCGATCCTTCAAATTGACCATTTTTTAGACGAACACATTGTACCACAAATGATATACCAAATTAAAGTGCAATCATAATGCTTTAAAATGATGCATAAATGACTGTCATAGCATGAAAACTGTCAAAGTTATTCACAACCATATCGGAACCTCAAATTACCGCGTTTTTAAACCTGGGAAAATAATTCTACCGATTTATCCAATTGGCCGTTTTCTAAAAATACATTATGCAATAAATTATATACCAAAACAAATGGCAATTTTAATGCTTTAAAATGGTGCATAAACGACTGTCCTAGCACGAAAACTGCCAAAGTTAATTGCAGCCATATCGGAACCTCAGATTACCGCGTTTATTAAACATAGAACAATAATTCTACCGATCTATCAAATTCACCAATTAGTAAAAACACACATTATGCTACAAATTATATACCATATTAAAGTGCAATCATAATGCTTTAAAATGAAGCATAAATGACTGTCATAGCATGAAAACTGTCAATGTTATTTGCAACCATATCGGAACCTCAAATTACCGCCTTTTTAAAGCTGTGAAAATAATTCTACCGATCTATCCAATTGGCAATTTTCTAAAAATATATTATGCAATAAATTATATACCAAAACAAATGGCAACTATAATGCAATAAAAGATATATAAACGACTGTTATAACATGAAAACTATAAAAGTTATTGCAACCATATCGGAGCCTTGAATTACCGCATTTTTAAACCTGTACCAATAAATATACCGATCTATCCAACTTTTGTAAAAATTCATTATGCCACAAATTATACACCAAAATAAAGTGCAACTGTAATGCTTTAAAATGATGCATAAACTATTGCCCTAGCATGAAAACTGTCAAGTTATTTGCAACCATATCGGAACCTCAAATTACCGCGTTTTTAAACATAGAACAATAATTCTACCGATCCTTCAAATTGACCATTTTTTAGACGAACACTTGTACCACAAATGATATACCAAATTAAAGTGCAATCATAATGCTTTAAAATGATGCATAAATGACTGTCATAGCATGAAAACTGTCCAAAGTTATTCACAACCATATCGGAACCTCAAATTACCGCGTTTTTAAACCTGGGAAAATAATTCTACCAATTTATCCAATTGGCCGTTTTCTAAAAATAATTATGCAATAAATTATATACCAAAACAAATGGCAATTTTAATGCTTAAAATGAGGCATAAAGTGACTGTCATAGCGTGAAAACTGTCAATGTTATTTGCAGCCATATCGAACCTCAAACTACCGCGTTTTAAAGCTGTGAAAATAATTCTACCGATCTATTCAATTGGCCATTTTCAAAAATACATTATGGAATAAGTTATATACCAAGCACAATGGAAACTATAATGCAATAAAAAGATATATAAACGACTGTTATAACATGAAAACTATAAAAGTTATTTGCAACCATATCGGAGCCTTGAAATACCGCATTTTTAAACCTGTACCAATAAATATACCGATCTATCCAACTTTTGTAAAAATTCATTATGCCACAAATTATACACCAAAATAAAGTGCAACTGTAATGCTTTAAAATGATGCATAAACTATTGCCCTAGCATGAAAACTGTCAAAGTTATTTGCAACCATATCGGAACCTCAAATTACCGCGTTTTTAAACATAGAACAATAATTCTACCGATCCTTCAAATTGACCATTTTTTAGACGAACACATTGTACCACAAATGATATACCAAATTAAAGTGCAATCATAATGCTTTAAAATGATGCATAAATGACTGTCATAGCATGAAAACTGTCAAAGTTATTCACAACCATATCGGAACCTCAAATTACCGCGTTTTTAAACCTGGGAAAATAATTCTACCGATTTATCCAATTGGCCGTTTTCTAAAAATTTATGCAATAAATTATATACCAAAACAAATGGCAATTTTAATGCTTTAAAATGGTGCATAAACGACTGTCCCTAGCACGAAAACTGCCAAAGTTAATTGCAGCCATATCGGAACCTCAGATTACCGCGTTTATTAAACATAGAACAATAATTCTACCGATCTATCAAATTCACCAATTAGTAAAAACACACATTATGCTACAAATTATATACCATATTAAAGTGCA
>NW_023996369.1:20000-40000 GCF_015586225.1 Lucilia sericata | reverse complement strand
AAAAAATAGTAATAAAATTTTTAATGTTTCCTCTTGACATTGACTGAATCTGTTCACATTGACGGAATCTGCATATATGTATATAAAAGAGTCGCGTAACTGATTGAATGATTCATCATCGCAAAAACGGCTGAACACAGGATCATGATATTTCATCAATGGCTACAACTAACTAACTAACTAACTACTAACTAACTACTAACTAACTAACTAACTACTAACTAACTAACTAACTAACTAACTAACTAACTAACTAACTAACTAACTAACTACTAACTAACTAACTAACTAACTAACTAACTACTAACTACTAACTAACTAACTAACTAACTAACTAACTACTAACTAACTAACTAACTAACTAACTAACTAACTAACTACTAACTACCTAACTAACTAACTAACTACTACTAACTACTACTAACTAACTAACTACTAACTAACTAACTAACTAACTAACTACTAACTAACTAACTAACTAACTAACTAACTAACTAACTAACTAACTAACTACTAACTAACTAACTACTAACTAACTAACTAACTAACTACTACTACTAACTAACTACTAACTACTAACTAACTAACTTAACTAACTAACTACTAACTAACTAACTAACTAACTAACTAACTAACTAACTAACTAACTACCTACTACTAACTAACTAACTAACTACTAACTAACTACTAACTAATACTAACTAACTAACTAACTAACTAACTAACTAACTAACTACTAACTAACTAACTACTAACTAACTAACTACTACTAACTAACTAACTAACTAACTAACTAACTAACTAACTAACTAACTACTAACTAACTAACTACTAACTAACTAACTAACTAACTAACTAACTAACTACTACTAACTACTAACTAACTAACTACTAACTAACTAACTAACTAACTAACTAACTAACTAACTAACTAACTAACTAACTAACTAACTAACTAACTAACTAACTACTAACTAACTAACTAACTACTAACTAACTAACTAACTACTAACTAACTAACTAACTAACTAACTACTACTAACTAACTAACTAACTACTAACTAACTAACTAACTAACTAACTAACTAACTAACTAACTAACTAACTAACTACTAACTAACTAACTAACTAACTAACTAACTAACTAACTAACTACTACTAACTACTAACTAACTAACTAACTAACTAACTAACTAACTAACTACTAACTAACTAACTAACTAACTAACTAACTACTAACTAACTAACTAACTAACTACTAACTAACTAACTAACTAACTAACTAACTAACTAACTAACTAACTAACTAACTAACTAACTACTAACTAACTACTACTAACTAACTAACTAACTACTAACTAACTAACTAACTAACTAACTAACTAACTACTAACTAACTAACTAACTAACTAACTCCTAACTAACTAACTAACTAACTAACTAACTACTAACTAACTAACTAACTAACTAACTAACTAACTAACTAACTAACTAACTAACTAACTAACTAACTACTACTAACTAACTAACTAACTAACTAACTAACTAACACTACTAACTACTAACTAACTAACTACTAACTAACTAACTAACTAACTAACTACTAACTAACTAACTAACTAACTAACTAACTACTAACTAACTAACTAAACTAACTACTAACTACTAACTAACTAACTAACTACTAACTAAACTAACTAACTAACTACTAACTAACTAACTAACTAACTAACTAACTAACTAACTAACTACCTAACTAACTAACTAACTAACTAACTAACTACTAACTACTAACTAACTAACTAATTAACTAACTACTAACTAACTAACTAACTACTAACTAACTAACTAATAACTAACTAACTAACTAACTAACTAACTACTAACTAACTAACTAACTAACTAACTAACTAACTAAACTACTAACTAACTAACTAACTAACTAACTAACTAACTAACTACTAACTAACTAACTAACTAACTAACTAACTAACTAACTACTAACTACTAACTAACTAACTAACTAACTAACTAACTAACTAACTAACTAACTAACTACTAACTAACTAACTAACGAACTAACTAACTAACTAACTAACTAACTAACTAACTAACTACTAACTAACTAACTAACTAACTAACTAACTAACTAACTAACTAACTAACTAACTAACTAACTAACTAACTACTACTAACTAACTACTAACTAACTAACTAAACTAACTCAACGAACTACTATGTCTGTCTAAGCTGGCTGGTGTGTACATGTTAAACTTCGTGTGACGAAATTGGCACATACTCTTCTTTGGCCAAAGATGAACCAATCCAATTGAAAATGGTCAAAAAAGGTCTATTATTTCGCCCAGCCCCCATACAACGGGACCCCCTGCATAGGGCTTTTGAGCTCATAATTATGTGAAATGTTCCAGAATGTCAAAAAAAATCTACAAAACTTATTTTTATAAAGTCTAAATGACCACTAGAGATTTCCGTAAGGATTGGGCCCCCATACAAACTCCCCTTCATCAAATGGCTTGCAGGTCAAAATTCATTTATAAACACTAATAACTCAATTAAATTCTTCAAAATAATTAAAATGTTAACGTAAAGCTCTCTATCAAAATTTATAAGGATAGGCATATATTTACTTTTACCACCATATAAGACCACTTATAAAAAAAATTTATTTTTTGACAACAAAAAGTAAAAATATTCCGGAATTAAGGTAAAAAACAAATTAAATGCTTATTATTTAAAAAATAACCTACATTTTTAACATACTCACTGGTGTAGGGTATTATATAGACGGTCATGACCGACTATCGTTCATACTTGTTTTAAATTAAACTTATTTTTTCGAAATTTTATTTACAGAGTTACAATAAATCAATTTACTCTTAAGTTGTACTATATTATAGACTTTTTGGCTTAATACTTGAATGATTGGCTAGGAATAGCTCTCTGACTCTAGGAAGTTTTAATAGGTTTAATTTTTCTGAAAAAAAAAAAAGAAATGAAATAAATAATAATTGGATTCAATTGGAATTTAAACAACTTACTTTCAATATCAATTATACTAATAATTTCAGCAATTGGATATTCGACAGATAAGGCCACCACAAAGGCAATAATATTGGAAGAAACATATAAAAACATTCCAACTAGGTACTTTAATGTAAAAAATGATCATTAGTAAATTAAATTATAGAAAAATATCCAAGACTTACAATTATAAAATCATTAACATAAAACGGTTCCTTCCAACTGGCCAACAGATTCATCATAACAATTATTTGCCACAAATAAACCTGATATGATAAACGGGCCATATGCGAAAAGGTTTTGTTTTGAAAATGCCTAAAATTATTAGAATAGATAATAATATGGACTAAAGTAAAACTATTAAAAAAAAACTCACCTCCACCATTACACATGCCTCTCAAAATGACTATTATCGCCACAATTGTTATGCCCACATGACGTTGCAACAAACCATATGCTGCCGTCCATACTGTGGTCTTGGTATGCGTCATTATTGTGGTACCCAAATACAATATAGCCAATATGCAAGGCCAACCAATGTAGGGTGAAGTTTTCAAAATTTTACTTAAATATGATTTATTTTCAGGATTTTTACGTAGATATTTCATATAGATAAGACCACAAACGATGCCCACTAGGAAGGAATTGATATTAGTATAGGATGAAAAATATATATGTTTGGCAGTTTCTATATCTTTAAAATAGAAATAACGATAGGATCTGAAATTGAATAGATAAATATAATACAATTATTAAGTTATACTGGGTCTTATATAAATTAAATTTACTCTGGCAGCAGCAGAAATATCGAATCCAATTTAAGTATATAATTAACACCAAAATTAATAGCTGCAGCTATTAACGCCACTCCGGTCAATACTAATACTTTGGACTTGGGATATCTTTATGAACAAAAAAATTTAATTAGAATTTAATTTCCAACAAATTACAGTTTAAACTTACTTTGCCATTATAATTAGTATGAGAAGAAAAAGACCGTAGAGTTGAAAATCAGCTGCTATATACCAGGTATGCATAAGACACTATGGAAATTGTAAATACGTAATATATATTAAAAACCAGATTACTAACTAAAAAAAAAATCTAAATATGTACATATGTGTATATTTTTAAACTGCACATTTACTTAATATATTAATTAGTTCAATGAACACAAGTTTTAAAAAATGAATTGCTAACCTAGATTTATATTAAACATGTTTTTAAGAATTTAAAAATAACAGTAATCAGATCCATATAAATAAAGACAAAAAAAACAAAAACAAAACTACTGAAGCGTAGAATAAAGTATAGACTATACTATAGACTAGACTATAGACTAGATTATAAACTAGACTATAGACTAGACTATAGACTAGACTAGACTATAGACTAGACTATAGGCTAGACTATAGACTAAACTATAGACTAGACTATAGACTAGACTATAGACTAGACTATAGACTAGACTATACTAGACTAGACTAACTAGATAGACTACTATAGACTAGACTATAGACTAGACTATAGACTAGACTATAGACTAGACTATAGACTAGACTATAGACTAGATTATAAACTAGACTATAGACTAGACTATAGACTAGACTATAGACTAGACTATAGACTAGACTATAGGCTAGACTATAGACTAAACTATAGACTAGACTATAGACTAGACTATAGACTAGACTATAGACTAGACTATAGACTAGACTATAGACTAGACTATAGACTAGACTATAGACTAGACTATAGACTACTAGACTATAGACTAGATTAAAATAGACTATAGACTAGACTATAGACTAGACTATAGACTAGACTATAGACTAGACTATAGACTAGACTATAGACTAGACTATAGACTAGACTATAGACTAGACTATAGACTAGACTATAGACTAGACTATAGACTAGACTATAGACTAGACTATAGACTAGACTATAGACTAGACTAAGACTAGACTATAGACTAGATTATAAACTAGACTATAGACTAGACTATAGACTAGACTATAGACTAGACTATAGACTAGACTATAGACTAGACTATAGACTAGACTAGACTATAGACTAGACTATAGACTAGACTATAGACTAGACTATAGACTAGACTTATAAGACTAGACTGATAGACTAGACTAGATAGACTAGACTATAGACTAGACTATAGACTAGACTAAGACTAGACTATAGACTAGACTATAGACTAGACTATAGACTAGAACTATAGACTAGACTATAGACTAGACTATAGACTAGACATAGACTAGACTATAGACTAGACTATAACTAGACTATAGACTAGACTATAGACTAGACTTAAGACTAGACTATAGACTAGACTATAGACTAGACTATAGACTAGACTATAGACTAGACTAGTAGACTAGACTATAGACTAGACTATAGACTAGACTATAGACTAGACTATAGACAGACTATAGACTAGACTATAGACAGACTATAGACTAGACTATAGACTAGACTATAGACTAGACTATAGACTAGACTATAGACTAGACTATAGACTAGACTATAGACTAGACTATAGACTAGACTATAGACTAGACTATAGACTAGACTATAGACTAGACTATAGACTAGACTAATAGACTAGACTATAGACTAGACTATAGACTAGACTATAGACTAGACTATATAGACTATAGACTAGCTATAGACTCGACTATAGACTAGACTATAGACTAGACTATAGACTCGATATAGACTAGACTATAGACTAGACTATAGACTAGACTATAGACTAGACTATAGACTCGACTATAGACTAGACTATAGACTAGACTATAGACTAGACTATAGACTAGACTATAGACTAGACTATAGACTAGACTATAGACTAGACTAAGACTAGACTATAGACTAGACTATAGACTAGACTATAGGACTAGACTATAGACTAGGACTATAGACTAGACTCTAGGACTAGACTATAGACTAGACTATAGACTAGACTAGGACTAGACTTATAGACTAGACTATAGACTAGGGACTATAGACTAGACTATAGACTTACAGTATAGACCAGTATAGACTACACTATAGACTACACTATAGACTACACTTTAGACTAGACTATAGACTAGACTATAGACTACACTATAGACTACACTATAGACTACACCATAGACTACACTACAGACTACACTTTAGACTAGACTAGACTATAGACTACATTGTAGACTACACCATAGACTAGTGTGTCGAAACTAACATGTACTAAGTTTAAACCATAGACGACAGTTAGTCGTCATTTTAGTTGAAAATATTGACGACCAGACTAGACTATAGACTAGATATAGACTAGACTATAGACTAGACTATAGACTAGACTATAGACTAGACTATAGACTAGACTATAGACTAGACTATAGACTAGACTATAGACTAGACTATAGACTAGATTATAAACTAGACTATAGACTAGACTATAGACTAGACTATAGACTAGACTATAGACTAGACTATAGGCTAGACTATAGACTAAACTTAGACTAGACTATAGACTAGACTATAGACTAGACTATAGACTAGACTATAGACTAGACTATAGACTAGACTATAGACTAGACTATAGACTAGACTATAGACTAGACTATAGACTAGATTATAAACTAGACTATAGACTAGACTATAGACTAGACTATAGACTAGACTATAGACTAGACTATAGACTAGACTATAGACTAGACTATAGACTAGACTATAGACTAGACTATAGACTAGACTATAGACTAGACTATAGACTAGACTATAGACTAGACTATAGACTAGACTATAGACTAGACTATAGACTAGACTATAGACTAGACTATAGACTAGACTATAGACTAGATTATAAACTAGACTATAGACTAGACTATAGACTAGACTATAGACTAGACTATAGACTAGACTATAGACTAGACTATAGACTAGACTATAGACTAGACTATAGACTAGACATAGACTAGACTATAGACTAGACTATAGACTAGACTATAGACTAGACTATAGACTAGACTATAGACTAGACTATAGACTAGACTATAGACTAGACTATAGACTAGACTATAGACTAGACTATAGACTAGACTATAGACTAGACTATAGACTAGACTATAGACTAGACTATAGACTAGACTATAGATAGACTATAGACTAGACTATAGACTAGACTTAGACTAAATATAGACTAGACTATAGACTAGACTATAGACTAGACTATAGACTAGACTATAGACTAGACTAGACTAGACTATAGACTATAGACTAGACTATAGACTAGCCTATAGAACTAGACTATAGACTAGACATATAGAATAGACTATAGACTAGGACTATAGACTAGACTATAGACTAGAATAGACTAATATTAGGACTAGACTCTAGACTAGACTATAGACTAGGGACTTAAGACTAGACTATAAGACTAGACATAGACTAGGACTATAGACTTAGCTATAGACTAGACTATAGACTAGACTATAGACTCGACTATAGATAGACTATAGACAAGGACTATAGACTAGACTATAGACTAGACTATAGACTAGACTTATAGCCTAGACTATAGACTAGACTATAGATTAGACTATAGACTAGACTCTAGACTAGACTATAGACTAGACTATAGCACTAGACTATAGAACTAGACTATAGACTAGACTATAGAGTAGACTATAGACTCGACTATAGACTAGACTATAGACCTAGACTATAGACTATACTTATTAGACTAGACTAATAGACTAGACTAATAGACTAGGACTATAGCTAGACTATAGAACTAGCATATAGACTATGACTATAGATAGACCTATAGACTAGACTATAGACTAGACTATAGACTAGACTATAGACTAGACTATAGACTAGACTATAGACTAGGACTATAGACTAGACTATAGACTAGACATAGACTAGACTAGATAGACTACCGACTATAGACTACAGTATAGACTACAGTATAGACTACACTATAGACTACACTATAGACTACACTTTAGACTAGACTATAGACTAGACTATAGACTACACTATAGACTACACTATAGACTACACCATAGACTACACTACAGACTACACTTTAGACTAGACTATAGACTACATTGTAGACTACACCATAGACTAGTGTAGTCGAAACTAACATGTACCTAAGTTTAAACCATAGACGACAGTTAGTCGTCATTTTAGTTGAAAATATTGACGACCAGACATAGTCGAAGTTATAATCAAAACTATAGGGACTCGGATACAAATTAAGAGTAATCGCCGAAAACTTACCGAACTTTTCATATTGTAATTATTAATCATTAATAGATTTTGCCACCAATTTTCCCGGCATGCTAAACAATTCGGTTCCACGACATATCTTGTAAATGGACCATCTTCATTATAATAATTAATACTACCAGTAAAAGCTATTATAAATATTAACGAAGGAAGATATCTAAACATAAAATTATTAATAAATTAAACTAAATACGAAATATGTATATAGTCAAATTTACCTTAAATAACGTGAAACTAGCAAACGCACAAAAACTTGAACGCAATTGGTAACGATGATTTAGGCGTGATATATTGACCTTTTTCGAATTTAACATACAGCAGAAGACCACTTAAAACGAAAAACAATTCCAACCATACCAAGCATGGAGTAGCAATTTTGTCTGCAAACGACCCCAAATAAGTTCTATGAATTCGGGATTTTCAAGTTGAGCAAATTGTATGAGTAGCGAATGTTCGAGTACAATTAAAAAACACAAAATTGTACGAAACCATCGAGAAAAGCCAGATCAATACCAATGTCACTTTGGTTAGGCACCACCAAACGTTTGTAGTTGCGATATAGTGAAAATGTGGTGAGGTATCTGTTAACTATTCAATAATGTACAGGATTTTAATATTTGAAATCTATTTTAATATTAAGAAGCAATAAATGCCACCTACCTACCTTTATCACTGTGTTTGACTTCATAATATTTAACTTTTTCATCTGTTTTAATTGTTGCGACTTAATTTTTGCATCATATATGGAGGAGATTATGTTGAGTAGTATAAAGAAAATGATCAAGAGTATGGTTAAATAAAAATATATATCTTGAAAAGAAGTAAAAAACATGTATCTGATATATTAAGTCGAAATTGTAGTCAACACTATTGTAAAAGCTGTAGTTCTCCAAGCAAAAGCTAGATTATAGTCAAAACTGTTTATAGTAGATAGATAGATAGATAGATAGATAGAGAGATAGATAGATAGTAGATAGATAGATAGATAGATAGATAGATAGATAGATAGATAGATAGATAGATAGATAGAAGATAGATAGATAGATAGATAGATAGATAGATAGATAGATAGATAGATAGATAGATAGAGATAGATAGAGATAGATAGATAGATAGATAGATAGATAGATAGATAGATAGATAGATAGATAGATAGATAGATAGATAGATAGATAGATAGATAGATAGATAGATAGATAGATAGATAGATAGATAGATAGATAGATAGATAGATAGATAGATAGATAGATAGAGAGATAGATAGATAGATAGATAGATAGATAGATAGATAGATAGATAGATAGATAGATAGATAGATAGATAGATAGATAGATAGATAGATAGATAGATAGATAGATAGATAGATAGATAGAGAGATAGATAGATAGATAGATAGATAGATAGATAGATAGATAGATAGATAGATAGATAGATAGATAGATAGATAGATAGATAGATAGATAGATAGATAGATAGATAGATAGAGATAGATAGATAGATAGATAGATAGATAGATAGATAGATAGATAGATAGATAGATAGATAGATAGATAGATAGATAGATAGATAGATAGATAGATAGATAGATAGATTGATGATGATTGATTGATTGATTGATTGATTGATGATAGAACTCGAGCCACTTTTAAGACAAATTTCGTTTCTCAAATCTCTACCTTTGGCCTACGTTCATCTGGATCCACACAATAAATAACAAATGTCTTTGTACTTAAATTATGCTTCTCCATATATTCCTGATTAACACATTCATGGATATTACTATGATAATGATAACGCATAGTATGATCCAGTGGCGTATGGTGAGCTAATTCAACATTTCTGTGTGCTAAGAAAGAAAGTGAAAAATTTAGTTTAAATTTCACCTACATCTTAAAATATTACCTCATTAGTTAATAAGCCATTTGTGAGTCAGCTTCATCACATTATCTTCAAGAAAATCTTTACATTTCTCCAGACAAACTCCCCGAAAGAGATGATCATGACGAAATTTAAATTTATTTGAACTTAATAGTTCAATTTCATGCCATACTGAGGAGTCATTATTCGGCTGTAGTTGTACGAATACCATACAATATTTTGCAGGATATGATGGTTCAGTGTTAGCACGATTTACACAGTCATTATAATTATCGAATTTGTATAAAGCTGGCATTTGATCATTTTCGGTGACTGTTTAGGGCGGGAATAAATATAAGGCAATTTATAATAATGATTTTTTACCGTTTTTACTTACGATTTGCTTGACCTTGGCAAAGAGTGGAAAAAATTAGAATAATTTTAAAATTTGGAAAATAGGATTGCGATTAGTAGAAGCCATGATCCATAGATTTGAATACTGAGAGAAAGAAAAAAAAAATAGATATTTGAATTTCACATAAAGTTAGAATTATTTGTTTTTATTAATATTTTGAGCATTATTCTTAAAAGTTCCTGAAACGTTCTGTAAAAATCTGTTGTTTATATTAATTCACTTATTATTTTAATTTTTTTTTAATCTTTTGTTATTTTGTTACATTAAGTGCACGTGCTATCGTGCATCGTAAATAAATTTTTCGCATTTTTTGTTTATTTTAATTTGAATATTTGGCAAAAAAAATTGCATAAATTACAAATCTGCTTTTAAAACAAATGCTGTCCATGTAATTTGTTAGATTATGGTCGAAATATAAAACCAGTTTTTCAATATAATTTACTTTGATTTTACGCGTTTTAAAGTCTTAGAATAATTTGACAACTTACACGTTTCGCAAAATATTATAGATTGATTATGCGCGCTTGAAACTAATCTGATTTCTAGTGTTTCAAAAACTGAAATAAATATAATAATGTTTTTTTGCTTAAGTGTTTTTATTATAAATATGTTTGTAAATGTAATTACATTTGATCTCAAGTTATATAGTTGGTATTGAATGCTTGTTATGTGACGTATTTATACACGGAGAGAAAATTGGGTGAAAGGCTGATAACAAAGTCGACTAACAACTAACAACTAACGAACGAACGAACGAAAGAACGAAAGAACGAAGAACAACGAACGAAACGAACGAACGAAAACGAACGAACGAACGAACGAACGAACGAACGAACGAACGAAACGAACGAACGAACTAACGAACGAACGAACGAACGAACGAAACGAACGAACGAAACGAACGAACGAACGAACGAACGAACGAACGAACGAACTAACGAACGAAACGAACGAACGAACGAACGAACGAACGAACGAAGAACGAACGAAACGAACGAACGAACGAACGAACAACGAACGACTAACGAACGAACAGAACGAACAACGAACGAACGAACGAACGAACAACGAACGAAACGAACGAAAACGAACGAAACGAACTAACGAAGAGCGAACAACGAGCGAACGAACGAACGAACGAACGAACGAAGGAACGAGCGAACGAACGAGCGAACGAAGAACGAACGAACGAACGAACGAACGAACGAACGAACAACGAACGAACGAACGAACGAACGAACGAACAACGAACGAAAGAACGAAACGAACGAACGAACGAACGAACGAAACGAACGAAGAACGAAAACGAACGAACGAACGAACGAACAAACGAACGAACGAACGAACGAACGAAACGAACGAACGAACAACGAACGAACGAAAGAACGAACGAACGAACGAACGAACGAACGAAACGAACGAACGAACGAACGAACGAACGAACGAACGAACGAACGAACGACGAACGAACGAACAAGAACGAACGAACGAACGAACGAAACGAACGAAGAACGAACGAACGAACGAAAACGAAGAACGAACGAACGAACGAACGAACGAACGAACGAAACGAAACGAACGAACGAACGAACGAAGCGAACGAACGAACGAACGAACGAACGAACGAACGACAACGAAAAAACGACCGAACGAACGAAACGAACAAACGACCGAACGAAGAACGAACGAAAAACGAACGAACGAACGAACGAACGAAACGAACGAACGAAGAACGAACGAACGAACGAACGAACGAAACGAACGAACGACGAACGAACGAACGAACGAACGAACGAAAGAACGAACGAACTAACGAACGAACTAACGAACGAACGAACGACTAACGAACGACCGAACTAACGAACGAACGAACGAACGAACAAACTAACTAACGAACGAACGAACTAACTAACGACGACCGAACGAACTAACACGAACTAACTAACAACTAACTAACTAACTAACTAACTAACTAACTACCTACCTAACTAACTAACTAACTAACTAACTAACTAAGTAACTATCTAACTAACTAACTAACTAACAACCTAATTAACAAAACTAGTTACATGTTTCTCTGATTCGCACCATTTTTAGTTTCAGATATATCTGAGAAAATTGTTTTGGAACGTTTGAAAATATCGTACCCTTGGTCCTCGCCTTATGGGCGCTATCGTACTAAATAACACTGTTATACAAATAAACGAAAATTTAAATGCCTGATTCTTCTTTCAGAAAATCAGTTTTTGAACAATTTTGTATTTGTATAACGTCGTCAATTACTAATTGATTTTAAAAAGACAGGTTACGTACTCATGAACGGACGTGGTTTTCTAATGCATTAATAAATTGTACGGTTCCTATATAAAATATTTTGTAAAAACATCTCGAACCTTGGAAAACGGTCCAAAACTAAATTAGAAATATGTTTGCCGATGAAATGCACACGTATTTCTCTAGGTTAATCAAACTATATTTATATAAAGGTCTCTTCTTCTGTTTTCTAAATCCGTTGAGAAACTTAAATCTGTTCAGATATAACTATGTTAACTTATGACTTATAAATATTTAAAGGTACGAAAAACCGGATTTTAGCCGTATATCCAGATTTAGAGGTGTTTGGCTAATTTCAAAAACAGATTCTTGTTCTACTTGGATCCATCTTTCAGAAAAATAGTATCACTTCCCAGGTATTTATTTATTTTTCTCGCATAGTGTAATTTAAGGTGATTTTAAACCTTTTTCTTTGTAATAAGACTTTTTAACATCTGTTCTAAAAATCGAACTTATTTTCGAAAATTCGAATTTATGTTCGAAAATATTGAGGCTTTTAATAGTTTGGTTATTTTCGAAAACTCTAATTCACAATAATTTTTCCTTATTTTTTTTTACCTCAAAACTAAGTAGTTTGTATTTACAATAAATATTTTTTTCTAAGTGTAGTTTAACTATAAATAACTTTATCAGATTTACGAGTAGAATATACATAGAAAGACTTCGTAATTTAAATTCCTATTAATACAGCCTCTTTTATAATTAAAATAAAACTCAAACACATTGTACTTGTGAACCCGATGCTCACCTCCGTTTAGTTTTGTCAAGTCTAGAGTATAAAGGTGAAATTTTATATTAAACAATTAAATATAATTTTTTCTAAATTTTAGTTGTTTATTAATTTTTTAAGTCCAAGAATTTTGTATATTGTTTACATTTATAAATAAGTAAGAAATTAAAGTCTAACAAAGAAAATCTTGAATGAAAACATTATATAGGAGCTAAGGTTATTTTTCAGCCGATCGCCAAAGAGGTTTATAGTACCAAATTAGAATCAATGTTAAATATTTGGGGAATCTTATTGATATAGTTAAAAGCCCTTTTCGGAATAAAATTGTCCGTAGGTTAGGTTGTTAGGAAGATGTAAACTGAAATCCGAAGAAATACATTTAGGCCATTATCTGGCCTGTTGTCCGGACTTTTTAATGGAAAATATTGTTGGCAAAACAAGGTTGTCAAGGTAATCAAACATTTTAACATGATCACGTACAAAATTAACGATCCTAGAAGCCGAATAATTAAAAAACATTATGCAAATAATAAACGAAACAAACATGAGAACTAGAAAAGAGTAAAATTAATAAAACTTGTTTTAATTTAAATAATTATATTGTTGATCCTAGCTAGATCTCAAAAAAACGTATTTATTTAGTTAAATATTTGAACAATGTGAACATTACTTTGGCAAAATTGAAGAGCAAAAGTTTTAAACGATTTAATAATATGCCTAATGTAATTACTTCCAGCATTTAACATTTTGCACGTTTTTTTTTGTACCCAAACAAGTAAAAGTTATTTAACAATTTTTACGTTAAATTCATTATCAAACGGTGATGCTCTTGACCTACAGATAAACAATTACATACAGTAACGGTGTAAATAATAGCGCAACTATATATTAGTTTACAAATACACTCGAAATCTCTACTTTTATGAGTTATATATTTTTTTGCACGGTTTACTTAACAAGGTACCAGCACTTGAGAGCAACCGCATGATTGTCAAATTTTTATACCCTACACCACTACAGTGGGGAGGGTATATTGGGTTTGTGCTGATGTTTGTAACGCACAATAATATAGGTCCTATACCCACCTTAAAGTATACCAATCGGCTCAGAATCATTTTCTGAGTCGATTTAGCTATGTCCGTCCGTCTGTCCGTCCGTCCATGTAAACCTTGTAATCAAAACTATAGGTCGCAATTTTGAAGACATTCAATGAAATTTGGTACATGATCTTCTATTGTCCCAGGGACGAAACCTATTGAAAATGGTTAAGATCGTTCCATTATTTCGCCTAGCCCCCATACAACTGAACCCCCCAATAGGGCTTGTAAACCCTTATAATCAAACTACAAGTCGCAATTTTGGAAATAATTCAATGAAATTTGGCACATGATCTTTTATGGTACCGTAGATGAAGCATATTGAAAATGGTTAATAATCGGTCCATTATTTCACCTAGCCCCCATACAACAGAAACCCCGAATATGGCTTTTAAAACTTTGTAATCAAACTACAGGTCGCAAAATTTGGAGATAATTCAATGAAATTTGGGACATGATCTTTTATGTACAGTAGACAAAGTCTATTGAAAATGGTTAACATCGGTCCATTATTTCACCTAGCGTCCATACGACTGAACCCCCCGAATAGGGCTTTTAAACTTTGTAATCAAACTACAGGTCGCAATTTGGAGATAATTCAATGAAATTTGGCACATGATCTTTATGGTAACCGTAGACAAAGTCTATTGAAAAATGGTTACATCGGTCCATTATTTCACCTAGCCCCCATACGACTGACTCCCCGAATAGGGCTTTTAAAAACTTTGTAATCAAACTACAGGTCGCAATTTTGGAGATAATTCAATGAAATTTGGCACATGATCTTTATGGTACCGTAAAACGAAGCCTGTGAAAATGGTTTACATCGGTCCATATTTCACCTAGCCCCCATACAACTGAAACCCGCGAATAGGGCTTTTAAGTTCATAATTATGTTTAATATACTCATATCTCGACAAAAAGCTGCAAAAAAACCAAGTTCTATCCAAGATTTGATGACCCCTCACGAATTCCATAATAATAGGTCCTCATATGACCCTAGCCCCTATGAAAAGCCCCCATCAAAATTTCACTTAAATGTCCACAATTTTATTCAACGATAAACGGCTTAAGTATGTATATCTGAGGCAAGGTACAATTCAATTTAAATGCTTTATTATGGCAAATAAATCACATTATATTTTTGTCAAAGGTGTAGGGTATCATATGGTCGGCCACGCCCGACTATACTTTCTTACTTGTTTTATATGGAATTTGACAAACGTGCGGTTTAAGCCTATATACAAGTATATGTATAAAAAATTGTAAACAATGATCAGCTGGGCTAGTGATGTCACCTTGCATTAAGTACACCCTGATTTTTTGTGTTTACACGATTAGTATAAAACAATAACAAAGTAAGATGAAAACAGCTGTTTCACTTTTTTGTATGTGTTTACATAGAAATACATTCCTGATCTAATGCGTCTTGCTTGTTTTTTTAATCATTTCAAAAACTGAAGGGAGCCATACAACTGTCAAATTTTCCATTAGTAGTTCTATATTCGACTGTGCCGCATCTTATATACCCTTCACCATGATGTGTTAAACAAAAACACAGTCAGTACGAAAAAGTACCAGAAAGTCCCCTTTTATAGATTTTCATTCATTCAGGGTGCTGCATAAAAGCCAAAAAGTACCAGTTATAGAACGAAAAAGTACCAAAAATCCTTTCCTACAGATTTTCATTAATATCATGTTTCTAGGTTCAATATTATAGAAAATTGAAAAAGTACCTTTTGAAGAACGAAAAGTACCAAAAAGACCTTTTTAAAGGTTCTCACATGCTTAATTTTATGTTTCTAGATTCAATATTATAGAATATTCAAAAAGTACCTTTTAAAGAACGAAGAAGTACCAAAGAAGTCCCCTTTTATAGGATCTCATTTACTCCGGGCTCCGGGAAAATTCAAAAAGTACATTTTAAATAACGAGGAAGTACCAAAAAGTCCCATTTTATAGATACATACATGCTCAAGCTTCATGATGTGTAATGTGTCTCTTCTTTATTTATGAACCGATTTTGCTGATAGGAAACCATGCTTGACAGAATTTTTTTTTGAAGATTTAGGTCCCGAAGGTCAGAAAATAAATTTCAACAAGCATACAGACAGAAAGACGGATAGAGAGACAGATAGACGGAAATTGCTTAATCGACTCCGCTATCTATTAGGACTCACAATATACATATATACTTTATAGGGTCGGAAAATTGTATTATAGAAATTTTAAATACAAAGGTTTATAGAATAGATTTTGTATGAAAATTTGTTTAATAAACCATTAATAAATGTTTATGAATCAGACCCTAACCATGCCCGTCCGTCTGAAAACCTGATGTGCCCAGGCCTCAGAAAAGTAATTGACCCAAGTCCCCAATAAAGTCTCTATTAATATATCGATATGATATAGTACGATAAGTAGTATAGAGTTACCTCAGAAGCTAAGAACATTACATACAAGGCAACACTGACGCTAGTGTTAGAGCGATATTGGATACTAAGGAAGGACGTTGCCTATCCAAGAATGCCCAGAATGTATGGATAGCAATAGAAACAATGACAGAAAATTCTACCAACGCCGATACAACCAATCATAGACGATGGTGTTAATTGTAGATCCTCTACTCAGCAAGAGGATATCTCGGCTTAAAGAATCTCACGGAATACCCACAGACAGATACAGAGTAAAAAAACCCGTAGGAGACGAACTGTGTATGCATCATCTAATTCGCATTATCTAGGAAAAGGAACACATGCCCTAGGTTGGAGTCTTAGCGTTCGATTCATTACATACGAGACATGTATGTCAATGTGCTTTACGTGAGTGGTCTTTTTCATCCACTGGGTGGACTTAAAATGTTTTACCACTCCGTGTGACTTTAAGGAGGAGGAGGTCAATAATGAGGGGTTCTCACAAACCCCAACAATGCACCTGCTTTATCTCTAATCGTCGACATTACATCCGAGATAGACCAACAGAAATACACGCATCCCCCAATGATCGACTCGAGCACATTCCTCAACTTTTTAAAGCCCGCGCAACCACATCACAGGTCTCTCTTAATTCGGTAGGAATTTCCAAAGTGAAACGAACCCAATAATTGCCCCGACAGGAAGAGGTTAACCTTAACCATAAGTCGTGTAGCATGTCGCTATGTATCCTGTTGAGATGGCAATAGCACTGAGAACTTCCCCGGATTAAAAAGCCATTCATTGAGTCTAGTCTCCCGGTAGGCAGAGGGGTAGGTTCCATTCTCAGATCATAAGCCTGAAAATTCCACACTGATTTTAGGGTGCACATAGTTACATTGGCCCATTACCCAGTAACATATGTTGAGATGGCAACATCACGGGAGAGAGACTCCAGATATATACAGCTTATGTATATATCAGTCCTTAAAGCAACATTCTCCCCCTGCGATTTTAGATTTAAACCACAGCCACTACGTAGATCCTAAAGGAATTTCAAACATTGATCAGCCAGGACAAGTCCTACGCACATTGTACTATATAATCTGGTACTACCCCGAAGTACTTGTGTACCAGATTATATGGTTCCATGGTAAAATCATTTTAAGGAAAGACCGAGTATGCTTTTGGCACCAGTTGATAATGTCAAAAGCATCCTAAAGGTATTGATAGCATCTCTATATCCCTCGAGAGAATTACACCAAGATTATGATAGGTTCATCAAGGTAACATGTCCCGGAGACAATATGATTTCAGCCAATTAGCCTGGAATAAGTATCCTGTGCATCGCATACAAGTTATTATCAAGCTCACTGATCAGATCCCACCCTATCAGTACGTCTTCAGGCCGATTAAGTCAACAAAGACTTTCTGAAATGAACAATTTTATGATATACACTTTAATGTTGGGTATATAATATTCGGCACAGCCGAATATGTACTTCTTACTTGTTTATTATAAATATCCTAAATATTTAAAAGAATGACTAATATTGAACCTACAAGGAAACCGATAACACATATTTGAAATTTTTGAAATGTTCTGCAAACATATCTCTAGAGGGAAGAGAATGATACTAAACCTTATTTATTAAGTGTTTTAGAGTTAAGAGGAGATATATTGTTACCCGCAAAAAAAAACCGTAATTAATTTTAAAATTTATTCAATTATATAAAACAAAAACAAAAATACCAAAGTCAAAACCAGTTCAATTTGGTCATAATTATATATAACCAGTAGGGTTTGTTTTCTAAGAAAGTTTCCCCACAATATTTGTTTTGGAAATTCCAGGAATTAAAATCACAACAATAATAATTTCTATTATTAACTTTAGAGATATACAGTGTCATTCCCTAACACATAGAAATATAGATCGTACAGGTCATAATGTTTATAAACTGTAGAGCGATCTTGCTATTTCGGGCCATCTACCCTGAAGAAGCCCAGAAAATGTAAAAGTTTTGATTATAATTTTATTAGAATTGAAAAACAATTTCTCAGCAACAAGAAACACTAATTAAAAGTTGTTCTACAAAATACTGGGCTTTGAACTCTCAACTTCCCCGAATAAACCAAACAATTTCAAATTATTTAGTGAAATTTTCTAAATTATTTATCAGCAAAAAAAAAATAAACAAAATTTTATAAATCACGTTTTGTGTAATACAAGTTATTTGTTATTATTGTTATTATTTTTATGAAACAAATAATTTTACTTTTTATACCCTACACCACTTTAGTGGGGAGGGTATATTTGATTTGTGCTGATGTTTGTAACATACAAAAATATTCGCCCTAGACCCACCTTAAAGTATACGTACAGGTCGCAATTTTCAAGATAATTGGATGAAATTTGGCACGCACGTTTTATTTGACCCAAGGACGAAGCCTATTGAAAATGGTTAAAATCGGTCCATTATTTCACCTAGCCCCCATAGAACAGAACCCCCCGAAAAGGGCTTTTGAGCTCATAATTATGTTAAATATACAGATATATCGATAAAATACGGCACAACTAAGTTTTATAGAAGTCTTGATGACCCTGCCAAATTTCATAAAGATCGGGCCCCATTTGACCCTAGCTCCCATACAAAGTCCCCTTCAGAAAATTACTTGAATGTCCCAAATTTACTTATAAACACAAATATCGCGATGAAATTTAGCAGAATAAAATATTATGTAAATATAAATATATTCACAAAATATATATATATTATAAACACAAATATCGCGATGAAATTTAGCAGAATAA
>NW_023996369.1:0-15000 GCF_015586225.1 Lucilia sericata | reverse complement strand
CTTTTACAAACTTCTACAAATAATTGTTATTCTAAATATTCTATCAACTCTTTACGACTCATGTTTGAAGAGACGACAACCTGTGGAACTTCAAAATGCCGATTATTATAAAGTGAATCCTCAACAGCCAGGTAAACAGTTTAGTATTACCTAATGCATTATATTCTTGTTATTTTGTAAGTCATAACAAGTTTTTTCATGGCCTATTGGTGTAGACTAGTCTATTGACTAATCTAATCTATAAACTATTCTTTGGACTAGTCAATGTACTGTCCATTGGATTAGTCTTTAGACTAGTCTATGGAACCAGTTTATTGAATAGTCTATGAACTAGTCTATGGACTAATCTATGACTAGTCCAAAGACTAGTCTATGGACTAGTCTTTGGACTAGTCTATGGACTAATCTTTGGACTAGTCTATGGATTAATATTGGGACTAGTCTTTGGTCCCAATGTCTGGTCTATCATTAGACTAGTCTATGGTCCATTCTATTGAATAGACAACTGACCAGTCTATTGACTAATGTATGGACTAGTCTATAGACTAATCTATGGACTGGTCTATGGACTAGTCTATGAACTAGTCTTTGAACTAGTCTATGGACTAGTCTATAGACTAGTCTTTGAACCAATGTCTGGACTATCATTGGAGTAGTCTATGGTCCGGTCTATTGAATAGACAACAGACCAATCTATTGACTATATATGTATGGTCTATTCTATTAATTAATATTTAGACTAGTTATGGACCAGTCTTTTGAACAGTTTATGAACTAGTCTATGGACTAATCTATGAACTAGTCTATGGACTAATATATGGACTAGTCTATGGACTAGTCTACGGACTAGTCTTTGGTCTAGTTATAGACTAGTCTAAGAACTAGTCTATTTACTAGTCTTTGTTCTAGTCTTCGGATTTGATGTACTATACATCCTCCTATCAACTTAACCTAATCTAGTCTATAGACTAGTATAAGAACTAGTCTATGGACTAGACTTTGGACTAGTCTATATACTATCATTGAACTAGACTATGGACCAGTCTATTGAAGAGATTATTGATCAGTCTTTGAGTCTTTAGTCTATGAACTAGTCTATTGACTAAACTACTGACTAGACCACTGACTAGTCTATGGATTAGTCTATTGACTGGTCTATAGACAAGTCTATTCACTATTCTATGGACGAGTCTATTGACTAGTTTATTGACAAGAATAAGGACAAGTATTCGAACTAGTTTACAGACTTGTCCCTGGACTAGTATATGGACTAGTCTATGGACTAATGTATGGACTTGTATATGGACTAGTCTAGTTATAGAATAGATTATTGACTATTCTATGAACTAATATATTAACTAGTCTATGGACTCGTATAAACTAATCAGTAGACTACTTGCTTAACTCTAGTCCGGATACTGTCACCAGAAGTATTTATAGGCACATTACAATTAGAATTGACAATACTAATTTTAATAAATAACTTGCATTAATTAATCTAATAAGTTATTTGCACTCTTAACACTATATAGTTACATACATATAGTTTAACATGATTTATAAATATTATAATTTCTTTTTAT
This sequence comes from Lucilia sericata, assembly GCF_015586225.1. Classification (NCBI taxonomy): domain Eukaryota; kingdom Metazoa; phylum Arthropoda; class Insecta; order Diptera; family Calliphoridae; genus Lucilia; species Lucilia sericata. Next base: position 13,417 of record NW_023996369.1, on the reverse strand, counting down.
TTCAGTCTCTACCCTTTTAACAGCATTCTCCATACGTCGCAACTACTATCGTCTCGTTGAACCCTCTACTAGTCAATTGGGCATGGATCTTAGTTATTTAGATGGAATACGTTCAGTATGTGTTATTTTAATAATTGCCGGCCCATGCGTATTTCATACAATATCATCATGTGAAAAATTCGGAAATTTTTGAAGAATTTGCCAAAAGTCCTATACATTTATGGCTAACGAATGGTACAATACTATTAGAGATTTTTTCATATTCTAAGCGGTATGATGTTGTATCTTAAATTTAAAGCATTTTTTAAAATCACTTCACACTCGAGCGTCCGATATTGTTTTAAAGGCTTTCGGTAAAGTGATGATGTTTCGTTTTATTAGGTGAGATTGTTAATTTTAATGCCGAAGATCCAAACTTAATTTTCTCCTTTTATTATTTAACAGATTTCTTCCCTCATTGGTCCTATTTATATTAGTAAATGCTACTTTCTTTACTCGTCTACAAGATGGTCCATTTTGGCGTCATTTAAGCGAACCGGCTCGCTTATTTAGTCGTGAGAAATGGTGGAAAAATTTGTTTATTATTGATAATATTTCGGAAAGTGTAAGTAGACTGATTTTGTGGACATTGTAGACATAATTGGCGTAATATTTCTTAATTTTTTTAAAATATTAGGGATTTGCTCATACCTGGTATTTAACAACCGATTGGCAAATATTCGCCTTTTATGTTTGTGTGCTGATCATAATAAGCAAGTAAGTTTTTTCTATTTCTTACTATTTGGACTAGTATATTGACAAGTCAAGGAATCAGACTATAGACTATAGTCTATACTAGTATATGGACTAGTCTATTGACTGGTCTATGGACTGCTCTTATTATCGACTAGTCTTTTGAACTAGTCCACTATCTATAGAATATTGATTAGATTTTTAATGGTATATTGACGGTTATATAGACTAGTCTATTGACTAGTCCATGGACTAATCTATGTATATGCACTAATCTATTGATTCGCATATGGATTAGTCTATTGGTATATAGACTGGTATATAGACTAATCCATAGACTAATCTATGTACTAGTGGCTGGTTTATTGACTGATATATGGACTAGTCTATTGACTGGTAGTTTAATGACCAGTCTATCTATGGACTAAGTAGTCCACATACAATAGTCCATAGATTAGTCCATGAACTAGTCTATATACTAGCTAATAAATCAGTCTATATACTAGCCAATAGACCAGTCCATATGCTAATTAACATAATAGTCCATATATTTATATATATAGACTAATCCATAGACTAGTTAATGTAGTAGTATAGACTAGTCCATAGAATAGAGAATATATTAGCTAATTCACTATTGAATCAACTAGTTGTCAGACTAGTCCACAAACAATTAACTATACTACCGATTAGTTAATAAATAATAGACTACTTAGTCCATAAATTATACAATCGCCAAGTCCCTAGATTATATAATCGTCTAGTCCATAGGTTAGACTATAGATTAGTTCATAGACTAGTCCGCAAACTAGCCAGTAGACTAGTTTATAGTGTAGTCTATAGCTGAGTCCATTAATTAGTCTATTGTCATAGTTATACTAGTCCATAGAATAGTCAATGAGACTATTTTCTTGTATGTTTATTGAATTCTATACTTTTCAAGATTCCAATTTCTTTTAATTTCAGATATCCACAGTACAAAAGAGTAGTTCTAACTTCCTTGGCAATTTTATCGGTTCTTATACCCTTTAGTATATGTTATTTCTACAAAACAGATCCATGTTTTCTAATATCACCAGAGTAAGTTCTCTCATTAAACATTCAAAACTATATTCTTTTGTTTTGCCATATATATTCCTTAGAAGTTTTCGCTTTATACATGTCAAAGATGAAGAAGCCTTTCACAAATTATATACACCATTCTATACGAATTTAGGCGGTTATTTATTTGGCATAATTTGCGGTGAATTTTATGAAAAATATTGTCATAATGTTGATTTTCACAAGCAATTATCTCGTATACCCAGCGAGATATTTGAATTTGCCTTTTGGTCTTGTATAGCTATAGGTGTATGGATCTGTTGGCTGGGAACGGTTGTTTATATTTTATGAACCATCTATATGGACGGCTCTGTATGCGGGTCTGAATCGTAATTTAATTGTGATAATTGTCTTTGGCGGATTAGTATTTTTGGGCATGTTTTGTAAATCATGTATGTAATTGAAACTCATAATTAATTTTTATTAAAATTGCATTTCTTTTTAGTATCAGTTTCGGAACTTCTTTGCCATTCAGCATTTCGTTTACTGGCCAGATTATCATTCCAATTATATTTATGGCATTTTTTCCATATTGCACTTACTAAATGGTCATAAACGTGAACCGATATTTGTTAATCACTTGCAGCATGTAATTTGTTTTTTTTTTTTTTTAATTATAGAGAATATCTTTTAAACTATTTTTTTAATTTTAAGGCGGTTAATACAATTGCTCTGATGGTGTTTTCTCTTGGTGTGAGCATTTATTGGTTACAATAGTTTTGAATATCCTTTACATAAAGTTGCCTATTATTGTGCACAAAAAAGGGAAGAGCCGGTAAGAGAAGGGGGAGGGAGAGGGACGAAGGGGAAGGGGGGGGGCAGAACAGAGAAAACGAGCGAAGCCCCAACAGCGGAGAGCCAGGAAAAGGGAAAAGCGCAAGAAGGGGGAAGGCAAAGAAGGGGGGGGAAGGGGAGGAGAGAAAAGAGAAGAAAGAGGAGAGGAAAGCAACGGGAAGGGGGGGAGGGAAGACAGGCGGCCAGGAGAAGGAGGGGAGGAGCGAGCGAGAGAGCGAGCGAGCGAGCAGCGAGCGAGCGAGCGCGAGCGAGCGAGCGAGCGAGCGAGCGAGCGAGCGAGCGAGCGAGCGAGCGAGCGAGCGAGCGAGCGAGCGAGCGAGCGAGCGAGCGAGCGAGCGAGAGCGAGCGAGCGAGCAGCGAGCGAGAGCGAGCGAGGAGCGAGCGAGCGAGCGAGCGAGCGAGAGAGCGAGCGAGCGAGCGAGCGAGCGAGCGAGCGAGCGAGCGAGCGAGCGAGCGAGCGAGCGAGCGAGCGAGCGAGCGAGCGAGCGAGCGAGGAGCGAGCGAGCGAGCGAGCGAGCGAGCGAGCGAGCGAGCGAGCGAGCGAGCGAGCGAGCGAGCGAGCGAGCGAGCGAGCGAGCGAGCGAGCGAGCGAGCGAGCGAGCGAGCGAGGAGCGAGCGAGCGAGCGAGCGAGCGAGCGAGCGAGCGAGCGAGCAGCGAGCGAGCGAGCGAGCGAGCGAGCGAGCGAGCGAGCGAGGAGCGAGCGAGCGAGCGAGCGAGCGAGCGAGCGAGCTAGCGAGCGAGCGAGCGAGCGAGCGAGCGAGCGAGCGAGGAGCGAGCGGAGCGAGCGAGCGCGAGCGAGCGAGCGAGCGAGCGAGCGAGCGGAGCGAGCGAGGAGCGAGCGAGCTAGCGAGCGAGCGAGCGAGCGAGCGAGCGAGCGAGCGAGCGAGCGAGCGGAGCGAGCGAGAGAGCGAGCGAGCGAGCGAGCGAGCGAGCGAGCGAGCGAGCGAGCGAGCGAGCGAGCGAGCGAGCGAGCGAGCGAGCGAGCGAGCGAGCGAGCGAGCGAGCGAGCGAGCGAGCGAGCGAGCGAGCGAGCGAGCGAGCGAGCGAGCGAGCGAGCGAGCGAGCGAGCGAGCGAGCGAGCGAGCGAGCGAGCGAGCGAGGCGAGGAGCGAGCGAGCGAGCGAGCGAGCTGAGCGAGCGAGGCTCGAGAGAGCGAGGAGCGAGCGAGCGAGGAGCGAGCGAGCGAGCGAGCGAGCGAGCGCGAGCGAGCGAGCGAGCGAGCGAGCGAGCGGAGCGAGCGAGCGAGGAGCGAGCGAGCGAGCGAGCGAGCGAGCGAGCGAGGCGAGCGAGCGAGCGAGCGAGCGAGCGAGCGAGCGAGGAGCGAGCGAGCGAGGCGAGCGAGCGAGCGAGCGAGCGAGCGAGCGAGGCGAGGCGAGCGAGCGAGCGAGCGATGCGAGCGAGCGAGCGAGCGAGGCGAGGAGCGAGCGAGCGAGCGAGCGAGCGAGCGATCGAGCGAGCGAGCGCGAGCGATCGAGCGAGCGAGCGAGCGAGCGTAGCGAGCGAGGAGCGAGCGAGCGAGCGAGCGAGCGATCGAGCGCGAGCGAGCGAGCGAGCGAGCGATCTATCTATCTTATCGATCTAGCTATCTAGCTATCATCTATCTATCGAGCAATCTATCTATCTATTCTAGCTATCTATCTGATCTATCTATCTATCTATCTATCTAGCTATCTATCTATCTATCTATCTATCTATCTATCATTTATCTAAATATTTTAATATTTGGCCCTAGACGCAAAAGGTATCACATACCAGAATGTTTTGAAATGTTTAGTACGCATATCCCTAGTAGGGTTCTATAGTTGAAACATAGGGTTCTATAGTTTCGACTTTTTGCATTTTATGAAAATTCGATTTTTCGACTTTTTTCATTTAATTAAAAGTCGACTTTTAGACTATAAGTATTTTATAAATAGTCGACTTTTCGACTTTTTCCGACTTTTCGACTTTTTTAGACTTTTCGACTTTTTTCGACATTTCGACTTTTTGATTTTTTTCGACTTTTTTCGATTATTTTTTGACTTTTTTCGAGTTTTTTCCGACTATTTTAGAGTTTTTGACTTTTTTCCACTTTTTTAAAATTTCCGACTATTTTTGACTTTTTTCTACAATTTTCGAGTTTTCGACTTTTTCCGACTTTTTTCGACTTTCAGACTTTTCGACTTTTATTAACAAAGTCGACTTTTCGACTTTTTTCACAGACGATAGGCGAGTTATCGACTTTTTTGGAACAAAATAGTCGACGTCGACTTTTCGACTTTTTTCGACAAAAAGTCGATTGTTCGATTATTCGAAAGTCGATTTATAGAACCCTAATCCCTAGAGGTAAGAGAATTGAACGTTTTCATTAGTATTAGTATTAAGAGAACAAATATTGTTTATAACCACAAGTACGTATTTATTTCTTAAATTGTACAAAATTAATAAATAAAAATTATCGAAGTCAAAACCAGTTTATTTTGATCATAATTATATTTAACCAGTAGGGTTTTTGATAACGATAATGGAAAAGTTATATATTTTTTTTTTTAATTTTCAAATCTCAAGGAATTAGTAACACATCGAATTTTAAGCCTATAAATACACTCAATATATACTGGAACGATATTGCTATGTCCATACATCTGTCCCTAGGTATGTTTTATAACGCCACTAAGGGCATCAGATATGTATGTATTTGAATAATAATTTTGTAAGAATTTTATAAATAATATTTCAAAGTTTTAATGAAATATATTGCAAATTGAACTTTCTAAACTGGCCAGAATAAACGAGATAATTAGACAACAAATTTAAATAATATTGTAAAAAAATAAACAAAAATTTATGAGTGACGTTTTTTCGAATACAGGTTATATATTGTTAAAATTATTATTATTTTATGAAATAATTAATTAAACTTAATCTCATTACAGATTCTTGGCATTTTATTGCTTTTAAATTAAATTATAATTGTTAAAACCAAATTTTAAATTAGTATAATTTTGTAACTCAACCGAAAACGTTTTAAGCTATTCCGAAATAAGGAGCAAAAGCAAAATAATTAAAAAATAAATAAATATAATGGAAAATTTTCGATTCTGTCGCGTAACATTTATAATAATTCTAATAATGTTAACAATAATAAATACAATTGAAAGTAAATATAATAATAATAATAATAATAATAATAAACTATTTAAAACATTAATCTAAAAATACAATAAAATTTTTTTATTACGTCATTTGAATCTGGGGAAATAGTGTCTTAGGCAAATCTACGAAATTTGAATTTTAGATAAAATCCATCTTACAACTTATTGTGCCCCTTAAAGAGGAAATTTATCAAGTTTTTAAGTTCCAAATTTTGTTACGCAATTTGTATCCTTTGTATTTTACACTACTTTAATTAAATTTTTATATTTTTGACTTTACATTACGACATTTTAAAAACATACGTAATTGCTGTAAAAATAAAAATTTAATTTAAACAAAAATATTTAAAATCTATACTACGATTTATAAAATGACGCACAAAGCAAATTGGCGCCAAAATCATTTAATTGACAACAGAATCAAATATGAAATATATATCAAAATATATCAAAATATATATATATATATATATATATATATATATATATATATATATATATATATATATATATATATATATATATATATATATATATATATATATATATATCAAAAACATATTCGTGTAGAATTTTATCTCGATAGCATTATTAATTTATGAGTTATTTAAGTGATTTTCAGAAGTGGGCTTTATATGGGAAATATGACCAATCATGGGCCGATTTGTTTATATAGAAAACATATTCGTGAAGAATTTTATCCCGATATTATTATTAGTTCATGAGTTACTTGCGATTTAGTGATTTTCGAAGGTTATATATATATATATATATATATATATATATATATATATATATATATATATATATATATATATATATATATATATCAAAAACGTATTCGTGTAGAATTTTATCTCGATAGCATTATTAATTTATGAGTTATTTAAGTGATTTTCAGAAGTGGGCTTTATATGGGAGATATGACCAATCATGGGCCGATCTATAAAAAATGTCCCTTAATGATTTGTTTATATAGAAAACATATTCGTGAAGAATTTTATCCCGATATTATTATTAGTTCATGAGTTACTTGCGATTTAGTGATTTTCGAAGGTTGACTTTATATGGGAGCTGTGGTCAATTATCTACCGATCCAAAAAAACTGGAAATGAGACTATAAACAAGACTTTAATCTAGTCTATAGTCTAGTATATAGTCTAGTCTATAGTCTAGTCTACAGTCTAGTCTACAGTCTAGTCTATAGTCTAGTCTATAGTCTAGTCTATAGTGTAGTCTATAGTCTAGTCTATAGTCTAGTCTATAGTCTAGTCTTTAGTCTAGTCTTTAGTCTAGTCTATAGTCTAGTCTATAGTCTAGTCTATAGTCTAGTCTATAGTCTAGTCTACAGTCTAGTCTACAGTCTAGTCTGCAGTCTAGTCTACAGTCTAGTCTACAGTCTAGTCTATAGTCTAGTCTACAGTCTAGTCTATAGTCTAGTCTATAGTTAGTCTATAGTCTAGTCTATAGTCTAGTCTATAGTCTAGTCTATAGTCTAGTCTATAGTCTAGTCTATAGTTAGTCTATAGTCTAGTCTATAGTCTAGTCTATAGTCTAGTCTATAGTCTAGTCTATAGTCTAGTCTATAGTCTAGTCTATAGTCTAGTCTATAGTCTAGTCTATAGTCTAGTCTATAGTCTAGTCTATAGTCTAGTCTATAGTCTAGTCTATAGTCTAGTCTATAGTCTAGTCTATAGTCTAGTCTATAGTCTAGTCTATAGTCTAGTCTATAGTCTAGTCTATAGTCTAGTCTATAGTCTAGTCTAGTCTATAGTCTAGTCTATAGTCTATAGTCAGTCTGTAGTCTAGTCTATAGTCTAGTCTATAGTCTAGTCTATAGTCTAGTCTATAGTCTAGTCTATAGTCTATCTATAGTCTAGTCTATAGTCTAGTCTATAGTCTAGTCTATAGTCTAGTCTATAGTCTAGTCTATAGTCTAGTCTATAGTCTAGTCTATAGTCTAGTCTATAGTCTAGTCTATAGTCTAGTCTATAGTCTAGTCTATAGTCTAGTCTATAGTCTAGTCTATAGTCTATCTAGTCTCTAGTCTATAGTCTAGTCTATAGTCTAGTCTATAGTCTAGTCTATAGTCTAGTCTATAGTCTAGTCTATAGTCTGTCTATAGTCTAGTCTATAGTCTAGTCTATAGTCTAGTCTATAGTCTAGTCTATAGTCTAGTCTATAGTCTAGTCTATAGTCTAGTCTATAGTCTAGTCTATAGTCTAGTCTATAGTCCTAGTCCTATAGTCTAGTCTATAGTCTAGTCTATAGTCTAGTCTATAGTCTAGTCTATAGTCTAGTCTATGTCTAGTGCTATAGTCTAGTCTATAGTCTAGTCTATAGTCTAGTCTATAGTCTAGTCTATAGTCTAGTCTATAGTCTAGTCTATAGTCTAGTCTATAGTCTAGTCTATAGTCTAGTCGTCTATAGTCTAGTCTATAGTCTAGTCTATAGTCTAGTCTATAGTCTAGTCTATAGTCTAGTCTATAGTCTAGTCTATATGTCTAAGTCTAGTCTATAGTCTAGTCTATAGTCTAGTCTATAGTCTAGTCTATAGTCTAGTCTATAGTCTAGTCTAATGTCTAGTCTATAGTCTAGTCTCTAGTAGTCGTCTATAGTCTAGTCTATAGTCTAGTCTATAGTCTAGTCTATAGTCTAGTCTATCCTAGTCTATAAGTCGAGTCTATAGTCTAGTCTATAGTCTAGTCTATAGTCTAGTCTATAGTCTAGTCTATAGTCTAGTCTATAGTCTAAACAATAATTCCAAAAATTTCTTAAATAAACATCATTTTTTCAGCCAAATCCTTAAATACATTTCCACCTCTATATAATTTTGATGATTATGATGCCTGTCTCAAGGGTAAAACTTCAGGATTTGAATCCACCTACTGTATGGTTTATGCCGAAATACGACCACAAAATTCTTCCGAATTATGGAGACAAATTTCTCAACACACTGATGAATATAAATTTCATTTTAGACGTGATCGTCTATTTTTTGGAGTTTGTATGGAACGTTTGTAAAAATTTGATGCTGGATAATAATTACCAATATAATGATAGTAGATTGGCAAATAAGGTAAGTGGAATTAAATTAATAATAATAATTAAAAAATGTTATTGTTTTTTTTTTTAATATTTATAGATTGAATAATTATATAATTTAATTGCATAGATTTCTTAATACGCAATACAGCAAAGAAATTCAACATAAACAAGTTTTATGAAAATATAATTTTTACATATAAAATGTTTTAAACTTTAGTTTTATAAAATGAGTCCTAGTTATAAAGTCCTAACACTTAAATACACTTTACACTCACAGTTCCACACTTCTAACACTTCAATTATATCACGATCAAAACTTTAAACAATGTGATAATAACAGCTCATAACTATAGCTTTATATACCAACTAATTTAGAAGCGTTTAATTTGAGAAGGATCCTCTGTTTGGTTTGGGTCATTGCTAATAATATTTGTGGTTTTGCTTATGTAGTGAATTTAGGAACTATATATTTATACATAAACCACTGTAATAATATAATACCTTTTTTCCCAGATTACCCAATTTTTCGATGTGATCCATAAACGACCGCTTGATCTACAAATGCGCTCTGAATACCATGAATTAGTTCATAACTGCTTAAATTCAGATTTTCAAGAGAAATATGGATTAGACCTAAGAATCTACATTGAGTATTGTGAGAGATCTGAGGAAACCCTTGAAAAAGGTATTTGTAATAATTGTTAAAATTTTGTTTACATAAATACATTTCATGAGATGTAGCTTTAGATCCTAAATGTTTTTTTACTAAATATAACTCCGATTTCTATAACATTCTTCTTCTAGATATGGTGGAGAAAGTCCTTTACAAATTTCTACAAATAATTATAATTCTTAATATTTTATCTACTCTCTACGACTCACGTTTAAAAAAACAACAACCTGCGGATTTTCAAAATGACGATTATTATAAAGTGAATCCTCAACAGTCAGGTAACGGTTCAAAAACTACTAACTAACTACTAACTAACTAACTAACTAACTAACTAACTAACTAACTACTAAACTAACTAACTAACTAACTAACTAACTACTAACTACTAACTAACTACTAACTAACTAACTAACTAACTACTAACTAACTAACTAACTACTAACTAACTAACTCTAACTAACTAACTAACTATAACTAACTAACTAACTAACTAACTAACTAACTAACTACTAACTAACTACCTAACTAACTACTAACTACTAACTAAAATACTAACTAACTACTAACTAAACTACTAACTAACTAACTAACTAACTAACTAACTACTAACTAACTAACTAACTAACTACTAACTAACTAACTAACTAACTAACTAACTAACTAACTACCTAACTAACTACTAACTAACTAACTAACTAACTACTAACTAACTAACTAACTAACTAACTAACTAACTACTAACTAACTACTAACAACTAACTAACTAACTAACTAACTACTAACTAACTAACTAACTAACTAACTAACTACTAACTAACTAACTAACTAACTACTAACTAACTAACTAACTAACTAACTAACTAACTAACTAACTAACTAACTAACTAACTAACTAACTAACTAACTAACTAACTAACTAACTAACTAACTAACTAACTACTAACTAACTAACTAACTACTAACTAACTAACTAACTAACTAACTACTAACTAACTAACTAACTAACTAACTAACTACTAACTAACTACTAACTAACTAACTAACTAACTACTAACTAACTAACTAACTAACTAACTAACTAACTAACTAACTAACTAACTAACTAACTAACTAACTACTACTAACTAACTACTAACTAACTAACTAACTAACTAACTAACTAACTAACTAACTAACTAACTAACTAACTAACTACTAACTAACTAAATAACTACCTAACTAACTACTAACTAACTAACTAACTAACTAACTAACTAACTAACTAACTAACTAACTAACTAACTAACTAACTAACTACTACTAACTAACTAACTAACTAACTAACTAACTAACTAACTACACTACTAACTAACTAACTAACTACTAACTAACTAACTACTACTAACTAACTAACTAACTAACTAACTACTAACTAACGACTAACTACTAACTAACTACTACTAACTACCTAACTAACTAACTAACAACTACTAACTAACTAACTAACTAACTAACTAACTAACTAACTAACTAACTAACTAACTAACTAACTAACTACTACTAACTAACTAACTAACTAACTACTAACTAACTAACTACTAACTAACTAACTAACTAACTAACTAACTAACTAACTAACTAACTAACTACTAACTTAACTAACTAACTAACTAACTAACTAACTAACTAACTAACAACTAACTAACTAACTAACTAACTAACTAACTAACTAACTAACTAACTAACTAACTAACTAACTAACTAACTAACTAACTAACTAACTAACTAACTAACTAACTAACTAACTAACTAACTAACTAACTAACTAACTAACTACTAACTAACTAACTAACTAACTAACTAACTAACTAACTAACTAACTAACTAACTAACTAACTAACTAACTAACTAACTAACTAACTAACTAACTAACTAACTAACTAACTAACTAACTAACTAACTAACTAACTAACTAACTAACTAACTAACTAACTAACTAACTAACTAACTAACTAACTAACTACTAACTAACTAACTAACTAACTAACTAACTAACTAACTAACTAACTAACTAACTAACTAACTAACTAACTAACTAACTAACTACTAACTAACTAACTAACTAACTAACTAACCTAACTAACTAACTAACTAACTAACTAACTAACTAACTAACTAACTAACTAACTAACTAACTAACTACTAACTAACTAACTAACTAACTAACTAACTAACTAACTAACTAACTAACTAACTAACTACTAACTAACTAACTAACTAACTAACTACTAACTAACGACTAACTAACTAACTAACTACTAACTAACTAACTAACTAACTAACTAACTACTAACTACTACTAACTAACTAACTAACTAACTAACTAACTAACTACTAACTAACTAACTAACTAACTAACTAACTAACTAACTAACTAACTAACTAACTAACTACTAACTAACTAACTAACTAACTACTAAACTAACTAACTAACTAACTAACTAACTAACTAACTAACTAACTAACTAACTAACTAACTAACTAACTAACTAACTAACTAAACTAACTAACTAACTAACTAACTAACTAAACTAACTAACTAACTAACTAACTAACTAACTAACTAACTAACTAACTAACTAACTAACTAACTAACTAACTAACTAACTAACTAACTACTAACTAACTAACTAACTAACTAACTAACTAACTAACTAACTAACTAACTAACTACTAACATAACTAACTAACTAACTAACTAACTAACTAACTAACTAACTAACTAACTAACTAACTAACTAAACTAACTAACTAACTAACTAACTAACTAACTAACTAACTAACCTAACTAACTAACTAACTAACTACGACTAACTAAATAACTAACTAACTAACTAACTACTAACTAACTAACTAAACTAACTAACTAACTAACTAACTAACTACAAACTAACTAACTAACTAACTAAATAACTAACTAACTACTACTAACTAACTAACTAACTAACAACTAACTAACTAACTAACTACTAACTAACTAACTAACTAACTACTAACTAACTAAATACTAACTAACTACTAACTAACTAACTAACTAACTAACTAACTAACTAAACTAACTAACTACTAACTAACTAATAACTAACTACTAACTAACTACGAACTAACTAACTAACTAACTAACTACTAATACTACTAAACTAAACTAACGACTACCTAACTAACTAACTAAATAACTACTAACTAACTAACGAACTAACTAACTAACTACTAACTAACTAACTAACTACTAACTAACTAACTAACTAACTACTAACTAACTAACTAACTACTAACTAACTACTAACTAACTAACTAACTAACTACCTACTAACTACTAGCAACTAACTAACTAACTAACTAACTAACTAACTAACTAGCTAACTAACTAACTAACTAACTAACTAACTAACTAACTAACTAACTACTAACTAACTAAACTAACTAACTACCTAACTAACTACCTAACTACTACTAACTAACTAACTAACTACTAACAACTAACTAACTACTACTAACTACTAACAACTAACTAACTAACACTAACTAACTAACTAACTACTAACTAACTAACTAACTAAACTACCTAACTACTACTAACTAACTAACTAACTAACTAACTAACTAACTACTAACACCTACTAACTAACTAACTAACTAACTACTAACTAACAACTAACTAACTACTAACTAACTAACTACTAACTACTAACTACTAACTAACTAACTAGCTAACTAACTAACTAACTAACTAACTAACTAACTAACTACTACTAACTAACTAACTAACTAACTAACTACTAACTAACTAACTAACTAACTAACTAACTAACTACTAACTAACTAACTAACTAACTAACTAACTAACTAACTAACTACTAACTACTAACTACCTACTAACTAACTAACTAACTAC
>NW_023996368.1:20000-46276 GCF_015586225.1 Lucilia sericata | reverse complement strand
ATACAACATTAAGACTAGACTATAAACTAGACTATAGACTAGAATATAGACTATAGACTAGACTATAGACTAGACTATAGACTCGACTATAGACTAGACTATAGACTAGACTATAGACTAGACTATAGACTAGACTATAGACTAGACTATAGACTAGACTATAGACTAGACTATAGACTAGACTATAGACTAGACTATAGACTAGACTATAGACTAGACTATAGACTAGACTATAGACTAGACTATAGACTAGACTATAGACTAGACTATAGACTAGACTATAGACTAGACTACTAGACTAGACCTATAGACTAGACTATAGACTAGACTATAGACTAGACTATAGGACTAGGACTATAGACTAGACTATAGACTCTAGGACTATAGACTAGACTATAGACTAGACTATAGACTAGACTATAGACTAGACTATAGACTAGACTATAGACTAGACTATAGACTAGACTAGACTATAGACTAGACTATAGACTAGACTATAGACTAGACTATAGACTAGACTATAGACTAGACTATAGACTAGACTATAGATAGACTATAGACTAGACTATAGACTAGACTATAGACTAGACTATAGACTAGACTATAGACTAGACTATAGACTAGACTATAGACTAGACTATAGACTAGACTATAGACTAGACTATAGACTAGACTATAGACTAGACTATAGACTAGACTATAGACTAGACTATAGACTAGACTATAGACTAGACTATAGACTAGACTATAGACTAGACTATAGACTAGACTATAGACTAGACTATAGGACTAGACTATAGACTAGACTATAGACTAGACTATAGACTAGACTATAGACTAGACTATAGACTAGACTATAGACTAGACTATAGACTAGACTATAGACTAGACTATAGACTAGACTATAGACTAGACTATAGACTAGACTATAGACTAGACTATAGACTAGGACTATAGACTAGACTATAGACTAGACTATAGACTAGACTATAGACTAGACTATAGACTAGACTATAGACTAGACTATAGACTAGACTATAGACTAGACTAGACTATAGACTAGACTATAGACTAGGCTATAGACTAGACTATAGACTAGACTATAGACTAGACTAGACTAGACTATAGACTAGACTATAGACTAGACTATAGACTAGACTATAGACTAGACTATAGACTAGACTATAGACTAGACTATAGACTAGACTATAGACTAGACTATAGACTAGACTATAGACTCGACTATAGACTAGACTATAGACTAGACTATAGACTAGACTATAGACTAGACTATAGACTAGACTATAGACTAGACTATAGACTCGACTATATACTAGACTGTAGACTAGACTATAGGTTAGACAATAGACTAGACTAGAGATTAGACTATAGATTATACTATTGATTACACTATAGACTATAGACTAGACTATAGATTAGACTATAGACTAGACTATAGACTATACTATAGACTAGACTAGAGATTAGACTATAGATTATACTATTGATTACACTATAGACTATAGACTAGACTATAGATTAGACTATAGACTAGACTATAGACTATACTATAGACTAGACTAACTAACTATATTATACTATTGATTACACTATAGACTAGACTATAGACTATACTATAGACTAGACTAGAGATTAGACTATAGATTATACTATTGATTACACTATAGACTATAGACTAGACTATAGACTAGACTATAGACTAGACTATAGACTAGACTATAGACTAGACTATAGACTAGACTATAGACTAGACTATAGACTAGACTATAGACTAGACTATAGACTAGACTATAGACTAGACTATAGACTAGACTATAGACTAGACTATAGACTAGACTATAGACTAGACTATAGACTAGACTATAGACTAGACTATAGACTAGACTATAGACTAGACTATAGACTATTGATAACACTATAGACTATAGACTAGACTATAGATTAGACTACAGACTAGACTATAGACTAGACTATAGATTAAAGTAAAGTTTAGACTATAGTCTAGATTTGGTTCGTCTTCATTTACAATACGAAAAGTCAACAATTTCTTATAACACAAAATTTTTCCTCTCCCTGTTCTTTTATTCAAATTTGAAATTATACCTTTTGTATTTCAGAGTCATTGTGACTAAATATCTATTGTCTCAATAATAATTATGTGTATATGATTTGATGCAAAATAAACACATGAAAGCAATTTTAGAAATGTAGATTTTGACAATAGATCTAGAGAATTTCAAAATATATATGTATTTTCATAGCAAGCAATTAAAAATAATGTATTTCTAATGGAGGAATTGTTTAAAGAGGAACAGATTAGGTACACTCCATTTATTAAGCTACATAATGTTTAAAGAGAAACACAATAAGTTTTCAAAGATAATAGAACAAAACAAATAATATTCAATGTGGTTATTATAAATAAGAATTTAAATCGATTTAAAGGAGTACTACATATTAAAAAACTAATTTTATGTTACAATTTTGATTACGTATTTAACTTCCGTTATACTATTTCAATAAACTTCCGTGTGATTTACAGCGGAAATCCTTTAGATATTTGATTACACATTTAAGATTGCATATTACTAAATAGTCTCAATGATGATAGTGATAAAATATGTATTATATTAAGCATTTTAAATTAAGAATTTTGAATGCAAATACATTAAACAATGAGAGTGCAATCAACTGATACATTTGTACATTTAAAGTTGAAAGTTTTTGATGAAATTGTAAAATAGAACTGGAAATTATTAAGGTATAAGAGAACTAGAGAAACTTTATTTAATTATCCTATTTTCAGTTAAGACTAATTTTTCAAGTTTATATGTTACTTTAATTTAAATACAATTTTTTCACATTCTTCTTCTCAACTTGCAATCATATAGCAGAATCAATATACATATACTCCATAAATAATAAAACAAATTCAAATTAAATGCTCTTTAGGGAACTTGAGCAATCATACAATCATCAGAAACCCAGTACAATTAACAATCAAAAAGATTTAACAATATTTCCAGCCAAATCTTTTAGTATCACAAAAACTTATAATCTATCTATGAGTTTCGAATAATCGAATAATAATAATAATAACTACTCAACTAACAATATTTATGATTTTGTATTTGTTTATTTGAGATTTCAACATAATAATAGTTCATGTTTTATTTATACAAATCGAATTATTTATGAGGCTAATCTAAACAGATTTATAAAGAAATAAGAAAGTTTCCTCAATGTATTTAATGAAAGAATAAATGCTTAATACTTTATTATTCACATAAAATAGGAAAAGATTAACATGAAATGTTTAATATTTTCATAAAATTGTTAGAGTGTTAATCAAAACGACTTTATTAGTGTGAAGACCTCACATATAATCGAGAATCACATCTTCAACAGTTCTATCAGGGACGCTCTGAGAAAGTATCCTATCCAAAAGTTGTAAAATAGTATTAAGTTAATTTATGAGTTAATTAGTTAGTTAGCTAGTAGTTAGGTAGTTAGTTAGTTAGTAGTTAGTTAGTTAGTTAGTTAGTTAGTTAGTTAGTTAGTTAGTTAGTTAGTTAGTTAGTAGTTAGTTAGTTAGTTAGTTAGTTAGTTAGTTAGTTAGTTAGTTAGTAGTTAGTTAGTTAGTTAGTTAGTTAGTTAGTTAGTTAGTTAGTTAGTTAGTTAGTAGTTAGTTAGTTAGTTAGTTAGTTAGTTAGTTAGTTAGTTAGTTAGTTAGTTAGTTAGTTAGTTAGTTAGTTAGTTAGTTAGTTAGTTAGTTAGTTAGTTAGTTAGTTAGTTAGTTAGTTAGTTAGTTAGTTAGTTAGTAGTTAGTTAGTAGTTAGTTAGTTAGTTAGTTAGTTAGTTAGTAGTTAGTTAGTTAGTTAGTTAGTTAGTTAGTTAGTTAGTTAGTTAGTAGTTAGTTAGTTAGTTAGTAGTTAGTAGTTAGTTAGTTAGTTAGTTAGTTAGTTAGTTAGTAGTTAGTTAGTTAGTTAGTTAGTTAGTTAGTAGTTAGTAGTTAGTTAGTTAGTAGTTAGTTAGTTAGTTAGTTAGTTAGTTAGTAGTTAGTTAGTTAGTTAGTAGTTAGTTAGTTAGTTAGTAGTTAGTTAGTTAGTTAGTTAGTTAGTTAGTTAGTTAGTTAGTTAGTTAGTTAGTTAGTTAGTTAGTTAGTTAGTTAGTTAGTTAGTTAGTTAGTAGTTAGTTAGTTAGTTAGTTAGTTAGTTAGTTAGTAGTTAGTTAGTTAGTTAGTAGTTAGTTAGTAGTTAGTTAGTTAGTTAGTTAGTTAGTTAGTTAGTTAGTTAGTTAGTTAGTTAGTTAGTTAGTTAGTAGTTAGTTAGTTAGTAGTTAGTTAGTTAGTTAGTTAGTTAGTTAGTTAGTAGTTAGTTAGTTAGTTAGTTAGTTAGTTAGTTAGTTAGTTAGTTAGTTAGTTAGTTAGTTAGTTAGTTAGTTAGTTAGTTAGTTAGTTAGTTAGTTAGTTAGTTAGTTAGTAGTTAGTTAGTTAGTTAGTTAGTTAGTTAGTTAGTTAGTTAGTAGTTAGTTAGTTAGTTAGTTAGTTAGTTAGTTAGTTAGTTAGTTAGTTAGTAGTTAGTTAGTTAGTTAGTTAGTTAGTTAGTTAGTTAGTTAGTTAGTTAGTTAGTTAGTTAGTTAGTTAGTTAGTTAGTTAGTTAGTTAGTTAGTTAGTAGTTAGTTAGTTAGTTAGTTAGTTAGTTAGTTAGTTAGTTAGTTAGTTAGTTAGTTAGTTAGTTAGTTAGTTAGTTAGTTAGTTAGTTAGTTAGTTAGTTAGTTAGTTAGTTAGTTAGTTAGTTAGTTAGTTAGTTAGTTAGTTAGTTAGTTAGTTAGTAGTTAGTTAGTTAGTTAGTTAGTTAGTTAGTTAGTTAGTTAGTTAGTTAGTAGTTAGTTAGTTAGTTAGTTAGTTAGTTAGTTAGTTAGTTAGTTAGTTAGTTAGTTAGTTAGTTAGTAGTTAGTTAGTTAGTTAGTAGTTAGTTAGTTAGTTAGTTAGTAGTTAGTTAGTTAGTTAGTTAGTTAGTTAGTTAGTTAGTTAGTTAGTTAGTTAGTTAGTTAGTTAGTAGTTAGTAGTTAGTTAGTTAGTTAGTTAGTAGTTAGTTAGTTAGTTAGTTAGTTAGTTAGTAGTTAGTTAGTTAGTTAGTTAGTTAGTTAGTTAGTTAGTTAGTTAGTTAGTTAGTTAGTTAGTTAGTTAGTTAGTTAGTTAGTTAGTTAGTTAGTTAGTTAGTTAGTAGTTAGTTAGTTAGTTAGTTAGTAGTTAGTTAGTTAGTTAGTTAGTTAGTTAGTAGTTAGTTAGTTAGTTAGTTAGTAGTTAGTTAGTTAGTTAGTTAGTTAGTTAGTTAGTTAGTTAGTTAGTTAGTTAGTTAGTTAGTTAGTTAGTTAGTTAGTTAGTTAGTTAGTTAGTTAGTTAGTTAGTTAGTTAGAAATACACATACACCTCCTTCGGAGCGATTGTGTGCTCCTCTATCAGTGCTTCTGGTGAGAATCGAACTTACGACCACACACTTATAGAGAACTTTTAATGAAAACTTAGTTTAAATAGCAATTATGTATCTAAACTCTCTTGCCGTCGTATACTTACATATGTATTTATCAGGGCATTTTGCTTTAAATCATTCTAAACACTCTCCTAACTAACTAATTTTGCCCCCTTTAGGAAAAATTTTGACTAATCGTGTCATTTACCTGACATTAACATGTTTTTGAACTGATCTTCTAATAAAGTGTTTATTTGTAAGTAGGGATGCCAATCGGGACTGGTTTTTAGAAATCCCGGGATTCGGGATTTTTAAATAAATCCCGGAATCCCGATATCGGGATCCCGGGATTTTCGGGATTTCTAAATCCCGAAAAATATAAACAAAATTCAAAAAATCTTAATAATTTACCGACAAAAATAAAATGTTTTATTTCAAATTGCAATATGAATACTCTTAGTAGGTGTTTACTTTCCAATAAGCATTTTGTGAAAAGAAAAACAAATTAATTCAAAGTACATACTTAGAATAAAAATCTTTCCATCCCAGGCACTGAATAGTAGAATAAAGACCTAAAATAATACCCATGATATCCAAATTTACAATGGTTTCCAAATAATATTTAAATAGTATGTGTAATGGGGATCCATACGAGGCTACATAGAGCACCTGTACTGCACCTATATCTCCTCCACCTTATATTCCGTGTTCACTAACCAAGGGAATTATCTTCTCGCCATCTTATTGACAGGTTGACTTCCATTATAGATATCCGATAGTATCAATGCCTATTTATTGCCCTTTTTATACCCTTAGTAGGGATGGTATATTGGGTTTCTCCGGAGTAGTGCTTTTGTTTTATACTGTCCTAAAATACGCTGATGAAATTTGAAATGATCGGGCTTTTGATCCGAGCCCCCATATAAAACACAGCTTTAAAAAAGAATTAGTGTCCACAATTCGCTTAAAAAGAGAACTGTCACATTGAAAATCAGCATAAAACATTTTATGTAATCGTAAATTCGCCCTCCAAATTTTATGAGGATCGACTCATATGATGGCGTCCTTCCCCCAAGCATATTTCAGAAAAATAGTTTTTTAACAATAAAGTGCTAGAATATATCGGAGGCGAGGTATACATTTATTATGAAAACTAAATTACATTTTACTCTCATAACTGGTGTATGTGGTTATATGGTCGGCCTCGCCCGCCTATAATTTCGTACTTGTTATTTTTATATATCCGATAGTATCTATGCCTATTTAGTATAGCAATGAAATTTGATATTAGTAAATCCCTGACGAGCCAAAACCTCTCTACCAAATTTTATGTGGGTCGGTTCATAATTGACCCTACCCCCATATAAGGTCCCGTTAAAAAAATGACTTTAACGCTCATTACTGGCTTAAAAAAGTATAGCGATGAAATTCGATACACATATGTTTCATGCGAGTCAAAATCTCTCTACCAAGTTTTATGTGTTTCGGACCATAATTGACCCTACCCCTACATAAGGTCCCATCCAGATAAATACTTTAACGCTCATTACTGGCTTACAAGTACGAGTGTAGAGATGAAATTTGAGATAAGTAAATTTCTTACTCGCCAAAAGCTAAGAAACTTTTAAAGAAACGTAAATCTTCCTACCGGAAAGTGTATGAACCAAAATTGGTTTAAAAAAATTATGAAAAATTTTATAAAAACGGTCAATGATTCACCCTACCTCTCATATAAGATCCTATCAGTAAATTTGATGAGTAATATCACCCTGATGTTTATAGAAAAGCATATTCGGCATAGCCGAATATAGCACTCTTACTTTTTTTTTTTATATTTCAGCTTGTAAGTTAGTAGAGTCATCTTAAGTCCAAAAACTTTTAAAATTCTCTTATTTAGTACTTTATAATGTATAAAATAGCGGAAAAATACTTAAAAATTCGGGATTTTAAAATCCCGAAATTTCCCGGGATTTCATTTTTTAAAATCCCGGTTTTCGGTACTTTCAAATCCCGAAAATCCCGGGATTTTCGGGAATCGGGAATTCCCGTTTGGCATCCCTATTTGTAAGCCTTTATTTTAAGTTTAATACTAATTCAGTATTTTCCATCCTACTGCAAACTCTTATGCAAAACAAACAAAAGAATGTATTTAATAAAATATAAACTCTTCATATATTTATTCACTCAAGTGCTGCATTCATTCATTCACTCACTCACTTATTCATTCACCATTCTATTGATGTTTTGTTGCAAATGTTGTTTAGTTATAGTTGTAGCAACAGCAACAGTAATTGTAGTGGTTGTTAGTTTTGTTTTTCATTTGCTAAAGAATAAATGTTGAAAATATGTTTTATGTGAGAATGTTTGCAGAAATAAAGAAAACATAGCTATGATGACAATTAGGAGTCAACTAACTAACATATGTTTTTGAATATGAGATAAGTAAACCAATTGTTTAGGCTTGAGTGCAGATATTAATAACCATCATTAGTATATGTTTGAACCAATATTTTGGATAAGTTGTATCAATCTGTCACTATCTTTTTCTACCATATATAGAAATATTAAGTATGGTTGTGATGTGTGCAGTTGTTGTCAGTTTTACACTTTATGTTTTAACTTAATAAAGCAACATAACAAGCTTCTATAACAACAACCACTTACATTTCTTCATGCACTTCACTCTATTAAAAATAACTATTTTTAGTTGCTCTACTTCATTACCCTTATATTATTTCTCTTATAGAAAAGTTTATCATTCTCTAACTCCTATAAACTATTATATGTGTTACGTACCTCCCAGCCACCTTCACTCTTCATATGCTTGCTCCCATTTTGTTTATTTGTATGATTTGTTTTGTTCATACGCATTTTCTCTAAACAATGGCAAGTATAGCAGGAGTGGCAGCAGCAGCTTTTCTAGCAACAGAATCTAGAAGCTTCAATGAATAGATAACATTATAAACAAGTGATAAAAGAGATATAAAAACAATTATGGAAACCACATAAATATACTTAGTTAAGGTTATGGTTAGAGCTACAGTTTATAAAGAATACTTTAGAAAAGAAACAATTTTAGTATATGATTTTTTTAAAGATTTTTTTGTGATAAAACCATATTTTTATTTGAATATAATTTCTTTTTAGAAAATAGTTTAAAGTCTATATATTGTGTGCATTTAGAAGCATAATTTACACATAAGTTGCATTTGTTTACACAGTAAAATCAATAGACATTAGAGCATCTAAGGTATTATTAGCAAATTTTGCTGTATATGCAACTGATAAGACGCAAATGTATTGATTGCACAAAAGTTGCCAAATGTGAAGTGTGTTAGGGAATTACAGGAAAATGAAAATTATATCAACAAATAGTCTGTAGTGTTAGCTTTTGAAAATTGTTTTAATTTTGAAAAAATATAAAAACATTAAAAAGTTATGAGCAATTTTATGAACTAACCTCTGAATTAATATTACTTATACGCACCATATGAAATTTACATATTTTAGCATAATTTGCTAATAAACACAAAAAGATCTCTTTCAGTTTTGAATACATATAAAAATATCAAAAGTTAAGAGCAAATTTATTAACTCATACATGAATTAATATTACTCATACGCACCCTCTGACATTTCTTTAATATTTTGTAAAATTTTGCTAATAAACAAAGAATAAATAATTTAAAACAGTACAATGCGTTACTTAGCTTAAAAATTTTAAAAAAGCAATAGTTAAATGATTTAAAACATTTAAAGTAGGTGTTTGGTCAAAATATACTTAGTATACAATTTTCTTTATTACTAATTTACTTTATTTTATTTTTGTTGAATTCATTAACTTAAAGTCATGAATAACATTATTAACAAAGCATTCATTTAAATATCTTGTTGCCCTTTTTACATTACATATGTACACATGTATGTATATACATAAATACACTTGTTTCTTTTGCCTATTATAAGTTTAAGTAAATACATACATTGAAATCTAACGGGATTGCATTTTTGCATTCCCTTTAATATTGTTAGCTTAAACCAGTTTTAGTTTTTAAGATTTTTGTCATTGTCGAAAAAATAGCTAAACAATAAACATCAAGCAAATCTCAGTGGTTTATTTTAATTTAATAATTTGTGAAACAACAACAACTTATCGTTTCTTTTATGGTTCAACATAAAAATTGGCGACCGTGACAGGACTTAAATTAATTAAAAGACAATAAAGTCAATAAAAAATTAAATTTGTTAAAAAAAAAAAAAAAAAAAAACAAATGTGCCTAAAAACATTTGTGCGACAAATACATATAAAGGAATTATAAAACCTTTAAATACATTTATTGTGCCAAATAAAACTTTAACATCATCGTCATATCTATCATCGTCATCGCTATCATCGTCATCGTAATCATTGTCATCGTGATCATAATCAACATAATCATCGTAGTTAGTGCACTTGCACTTAATAGTTGTCTACGCAATCATAAACATCATCCCTTTGGCAATTATCAGCCAGCAGCAGTCTCTTATTCATCATTTATCGTAATCATCGTTATCGTCGTCGTCGCTCTTGTATTTGCTAGCCACCATCATCTGCAGTTTTGTAGCATCAAACATAATTTCTACGTTTATACACAAGTAAGTGAAACAAATCAAATTCTCTTACGCTGTCTACGCTCATAATATATTTTCTCTTTTTTTTGTACACATACGCGTACATACAAGCTTACATATCTTGTTTATTTGAATTCAACAATTAGTGTTGGCACTAATAATCAGTGTTGGCCCTTTAAATAACGAGTGGTACTTATTTCAACTTTTGGTACTCTTTCTATAAATTGCCGTTTTACAACAAAGTTATTCATTTTTGATCAACTTCAACAAAATTTAATACAATCTTAACAACATTTACTGCAAAATGAGTACCGAGAAAACCGATATGGGCGGAAACACGCTTGCTTCATTAAAATTACAACGTACAACAATGAAAAGAAATATATCTCAACTGAAGGGGAAAACAGACAGAGATGGTGCTTCATCCGATTATACAATTTTGGAATGTCGACTACAGATTTTAGAATCTTATTTTAAACAAATAAGCCACATTCAAACCCAAATAGAGAAGTTGGATGATTCTGATATGGCTCGATCAGATTTAGAAGAGCTGTTTATTTCTGCCAAGGCACCATTGGTAAGTTTTATGAATCAAAAACGTAGTTCTGGTGATATTGAACAAAGCTTTTTAAATTCCTCTCAATCTTTTGTGTCTCATCAAAATCGTTTGCCTCAACTAAAATTACCTAAATTTGACGGAAAATATTCGGAGTTCTCGCGATTTATAAGCACATTTAAAACTTTAGTGCATAATGAATCCAATATTCCTGTTATTGATAAATTCAATTATTTACTTAATTGTTTATCTGGTCAAGCACTAGCTGTAATAGAACCTTTTCAAGTTGTGGAGTCAAATTACCAAAAGGCTTTAGATCGTTTGATTGAGCGATATGACAACAAATCATTAATGTTTATTGACAATATCAATTCATTATTTTCTATTGCTCCCATGCATAAACCAAACGCCTCAATGTTACGTTCAATTCTTGATAACGTTTCAGCCCTTCGTAGTTCGTTGCTCTCACTCGGTTCAGAAGTCGATGTTATGAACGCTATAATTATTCATATTGTTTTGTCGAAAATTGATGGAGAATCAAAGAAGATTTATGACGAAAAACAAGACTTTAATTCTCTGCCATCATGGGATCAGTGTTATTCAATTTTAAGTCGTCGTTGTCAGTTTCTAGAAAGCCGTACTGCAGAAATGGACTCTTTTCAACCTCATGATAATAAATCAAAGGCAAATCCCAAGCGGCCAGGATTATCATTTATGGTCTCATCTATCATTTGCGAATATTGTAAAAGCAAAGAACACTTAACTGGAAGTTGTTCAACTTATTTGTCGTTGCCCATATCTCGTCGTTTCGATTTCGTTAAAAGTTCCAAGTTGTGTATAAACTGCCTTAGAAAAGGCCATTCAGTATCCCAATGTCTATCGAAATCTCGTTGTCGCACTTGTAGGGTATCACACCATACCACTTTACATAATCCAAACTTCCAAAAGAAAAACGATTCAAATAATTCTTCTCGTTCATCGGACTCAGGTCATTTGCCATCGTTTCAACATAATGCTTCCTTTAATTCATCGATCCAAGAACAGCATTCATCGTCTTTCCAGCCATCGTCTTCGTCATCGCACCAATCATTATTACCAACACCACCTAATACATCCTCAACTCATTTAACAAAAACTTCATTTGTCATTCGTAGTCGTCGTATAAATCTGCTTCCAACAGCAATTATTTTTGTTAAAGATTCGTTCGGTTGTCTACAACCTCTTCGGGCCTTATTGGATTCTTGTTCGGAGGTAAATCTTATAACGCAAGAAGCTGCAAATCGTCTTCGTCTAAAACAAAGCAAATCGACTCACGAAATTTCTGGTGTCTCTGATATACGAACTCAACTGAAATACATGGTAACCGCTACAATTAAATCTCGTGTTTCTAACTTTGAGTGGACTACGTGTTTTTTGGTCACAAAATCTATTTCAACACAACACCCATCTGAACAAATCAGTACAGAAAACTGGAACATTCCAAATGGACTAGATTTAGCAGATCCACAATTTTACATTCCACAACATATAGATATTTTAATTGGTTCTGAAATTTTCTTTGATTTACTTCTTGAGGGCAAAATTTCTCTCGGAAATGGACTTCCTTCCCTCATAAACACATCCCTCGGGTGGATCATTGGTGGTAGCGTGGATACTCAACGTTTTCATCGTGCCCTATCGTGCAATGTCATAACAAAAACCGATGATCTAGACTCTTTATTGCAAACCTTTTGGGAAATAGAAGAATTTAATTCAAGTTCAACCATTTTAACAGAAGAAGAACAAAAATGTGAGGACCATTTTACAAAAAATACAATTTTCAATTCTAACGGAAAAGTTCAGGTACGTTTACCATTTAAAAATTCTATAACTCAACTTGGTAGCTCAATTGAAGTAGCACGCAGACGATTTTTATATTTGGAAAAACGACTTTATAAAGATGATAATTTACGACAAATGTATTTTGATTTCATGGACGAATACATTAAACTTGGTCACATGTCTCCCGTAACATTCGATTGTTTAGATTCCTCGCATTATGTAATTCCTCACCATCCTGTTTTGCGTCCTCAAAGTACCACAACAAAACTCAGGGTGGTCTTTGATGCTTCTTGTCGCACATCGTCTAACATTTCATTAAACGAAGCTCTAATGGTTGGCCCAACAATTCAACAGGAACTCATAATAACAATTTTGTCGTTTCGTTTAAATAAACTAGCTCTATCAGCTGACATCTGTAAAATGTATCGACAGTTTTTGGTGGACGAAAGAGACCGCAATTTTCAGTTAATTTTATGGAGAAGAAACGTAAATGACCCAATCACTTTATACAAGTTAAACACAGTAACTTATGGCACTTCGGCAGCACCATTCCTCGCTGTAAGAAGTTTAGTCTTCATCGCTGATTTTTACAAAAATGAATTTCCTGTTGGTTCTAAAACTCTCAAACAAGATGTTTACGTTGATGACTTGCTCACGGGGGCAGATAGTTTTCCTGAACTTTTAGCCAAAAAATGGGAAGTTGTCGAAGTTTTGCAGAAAGCCGGACTACAACTATCAAAATGGAATTCAAATTGCTCAAACATTGCTCCGTGCGACGGTGAACTACAATTAAAAACAAACGACGAACACATCGCTAAAGCACTTGGGATGTCATGGAAGCCCAAGGATGACGCATTTTGCTTTCGTTTTGATTTAGCAGTAATAGAAGTTCCAACAAAAAGATCGGTTTTGTCAGCTGTAGCAAAAATATTTGATGTTCTTGGTCTACTCAGCCCTATTATCATTTCATGCAAGATTTTGATCCAAGAATTGTGGAAACAAAAATTAGAATGGGATGAACCACTTAACGAACGCTTGTCAAATCGCTGGCGGATAATTGAACAAGATTTCCAACACATTAACAAAATTGAAATCCCTAGATTTGTAGGTTCATCTCCAAAAACTCAATTTGACATCCACGGATTTGCGGATGCCTCTCAATTGGCATATGGATGCTGCATCTATGTGGCTCATAAAACTGAATCAAAATCAATATTGCTCATAGCAAAATCAAAAGTTGCTCCAGTGGTCCAGCAGTCCTTGCCGAGATTAGAACTTTGCGCCGCTTTATTGCTTAGCCGAACTTGGCACAAAATTAAACATAAGTTTGATGCTTTCACTTATCGAATTTTCTTCTGGTCCGACTCGAAAATAGTCCTAAACTGGCTTATTAATCACTCTTCGTCATATGTTTGCTTTGTCGCTAATAGAGTATCGGAAATACAAAATTTAACTCACAACATTCAATGGAGGCATGTTCCTTCGAAACAAAACCCTGCAGATGTGGTGTCGCGAGGCTGTCTTGCCTATGATTTAAATAACACTATATGGTTTACTGGCCCTCAATTTCTTTTAGAACCAGATATAAATTGGCCCAAAGGTAATAATGAAGTTGTAGAACTTCCCCAACAAGAAATGAAGAAAACTCTATTTAAAACTACTATTGTAACTGAATCAATCATCGATCAAATAATTTCTCGTCATTCTTCGTATCTTCGCATTCTTCGTATCGTCGCTTATATTCATCGTGTCTTCGACAAAACACAGCATCATTTCTTTGTAACCGCTGAGGAACAACAATCATCGTTTTGGAGAATCGTCTATAACATACAACAAACAACATTTAAGGAACAAATTGAGCTACTCAACAAAGGAAAAAATTTACAACCCAGCTTTCAAAAGCTTGCTCCATTTTTAGATAAGGTTCAATGCTGCAATTCAACTTTAATCATCGTTCGCGTGGGTGGTCGGCTAGCAAATGCACCGTTATCATACGACACAAAATTTCCTGCCCTTTTACCAAAGGATCATCGTTTCACCAAAATCTTCGTCGAGTATCTTCATCGCAAACATCTACATGCTGGTCCAAAGGCTCTTCTCGGGATTCTTCGCCAACAAGTTTGGATAATCAACGCAAGGGAGCTTGTAAGAAAAGTTGTTCGAAACTGCGTCCATTGTTCTAAGTATCATCCTCGTTTACTACAACAGCTTATGGGTAATCTTCCTGCGGATCGCTTGAAGGCTCAACGTCCCTTTCTTGTCTCTGGCGTTGACTTTTGTGGACCTTTCTATACTTCCTATCGTATTAGAGGAAAACAGCCCTATAAAACATATGTTGCAATTTTTGTTTGCTTTACATCTAAAGCCATTCATATTGAATTAGTATCAGATCTATCAACTAATACCTTTCTTTTATGTCTTAAAAGATTTATAGGTCGTCGTGGCATCCCTCAAAAGCTTTATTGCGATAATGCAACAAATTTTGTTGGCGCCAACACCAGACTACAAGAGTTCAAACAACACTTCTTTAATGATGCTAATGTCAAGCAGCTCATGCACTACAGCGCAGTTACTGGCTTCAGATTTTTGTTTATCCCTCCTCGTTCCCCCCACTTCGGTGGCCTGTGGGAATCTGCTGTTAAGTCCACAAAAACACTTCTCGTCAAAAACATGTCTCAAGCCAACCTAACATATGAAGAGTTCCAAACAATCCTCATCGAAGTTGAAGCTATTTTAAATTCTCGACCACTGGCACCCAGATCAGATGATCCAAATGATGGTGAAGCCCTAACGCCTGCCCATATGCTAATTGGTTGCTCCTTGATGGCCCTACCAGATCAAAATTTGGATAATTACAAAAAGGTTACCTATCTAAAACGCTACCAACTTGTTACATATCTTAAGCAACAGTTTTGGCTTCATTGGGTCCGTGACTACGTACTAAATTTACAACAAAGATGCAAATGGTTCAAGAGTTGCGATAACATAAAAGAAGGTACACTTGTAATTATTCATGAAGATAACACTCCGCCTCAACATTGGCTCCTAGCTCGAGTGAACAAAGTTATTCCTGGTGGAGATGGAAAGGTCAGAGCAGTAGACCTTAAAACTACAAAGGGAATTCTAAGACGTCCCATACACAAAATAGCACCTATACCTACCGAAGCTGATTGAAAGTGCCTTTCAATGGGGGCAGTATGTTTGGTCAAAATATACTTAGTATACAATTTTCTTTATTACTAATTTACTTTATTTTATTTTTGTTGAATTCATTAACTTAAAGTCATGAATAACATTATTAACAAAGCATTCATTTAAATATCTTGTTGCCCTTTTTACATTACATATGTACACATGTATGTATATACATAAATACACTTGTTTCTTTTGCCTATTATAAGTTTAAGTAAATACATACATTGAAATCTAACGGGATTGCATTTTTGCATTCCCTTTAATATTGTTAGCTTAAACCAGTTTTAGTTTTTAAGATTTTTGTCATTGTCGAAAAAATAGCTAAACAATAAACATCAAGCAAATCTCAGTGGTTTATTTTAATTTAATAATTTGTGAAACAACAACAACTTATCGTTTCTTTTATGGTTCAACAGTAGGTTTTTCTAAGTTCTTGATTTAGAGCAGTCTTAAAGTAAATGTCCCCTATATGTACATGTTGGTAGGTATAACACTCTGACACTGTTAGTAATGCAAATCCTAATTGTTAACCATAGAAAATATGTTTGTTATAACACATTTATAGTTGAACACAAATATTTGTTATTAAATGCATAATAGGCCTGCTCCTAAAAGCCAGTTTAGCTTTAGATAGATATAATTTCTTATACACAAAAAGCCATATAACCCAATTTAAAACTTATAGCCGTTTTATGCCTAGGATTTTATGTTTTCCAATGTCTCCTAGTTTATTTTGAGAAATTCTAGATCATTTATATTAGTGTTTTTTACAACCAAGTTATTATTTAAGAACAGGTCTATTATGTATGTATATGTGTTTTTGTGTGATAGTACATTGATTCCTAAAGCCTTAAAGTAGATTTTAAATACATATTTAGTACAAAAGTGTAAGTGCAATTGTGTTTATATTAATACGTATGCAGTTGTGTTTATTTGTCTCTGTGTGTGTAAACAAGGTTATAAGTAACTAGATTATATTACAATTGCTTAAAGCTGTTTAATAAACTAATAAAATATCAATAAACAAACCTACATACACATTAAGATGGCCCCTTTTTTGTATGGAGAAACAAATAAGTCACTGATTATGCTTATCGAAAATGATAGTTAGGTTCATTCTAAGATAACCTTTCTCAAAATTTTTGCCCTACTATCAATATTTGGTGAACCGGTTCTAAAGCTTAAAGGGGTCATATTGTTATATTTTTCAAATTTTTGATATTTCAAGCAAAGAAATGATATGCAACAGTGCTAACATATGAAAGGTCCTTGAGAGGCGCTTTTGATAGCAACTTGAAGTTTAATATACCTACACATGTTTGCATGTATGTATGTATCTACTTGCTCACACACTTTTACACAGACTAATATCCCTGCAGTTCGACATAGAGTCAATGCATCCCCAAAAGACAGTGATTTCCACTAACATCTAACCATCTGGTTGGTTCTAATTCATCTTTCGTCACGGATGTACTCTTTGTAAACGAAGGGAGAAGATTATTGTTACTTTAGTGACCCTTTTGTAAGCGAGAGAGGAGACACTTAAATAGCTGTTGTCTGTCTCTTCGTTACCTACGGGCTGACGATTGACTTCCTTGTAGGACAAGCACATATTAAAATAGCTAGTCACCTGGACCGTTGGTAGCTAGGTGTAACCCTATGTTGTAGCATAAATAGGGAGTTCGGGACTGTCCGACCGAACTGCTGGGATATGTATAATTTAGAGCCCTGCATGAGTAACTCTATTTGCTACACACAATGAGTGACTCATTGCTTTGCATTCAACTCATTGTTTGTTTAGAATAGTATTTACAAAGTTTTGTTATACTCAAACGTTGTGAGTACTATCAAGTGAATGTGCAACTACATTCAAATCGAGCGAGTAAACAATTTGTTTATGTTAAAACAATACAAAATAGATTGTTTGAATCGAATGAATCGATTCAAACTTTTTCTTGAATAAATGGTGAAAATTTTGAATGCTGTTAAAACTAGTTACTGTGGCCCGAATTCGCTGAAATTTGGTAGTCTTGAGTACAATTGATGACAATATAATATTATGTTCGAATATTCGAAATTAAGTTCGAAAATTCGAAGTTATGTTCGAAAAATTTTTTATGCTTTTAAATTATTCTTTGAGTCCAAAAAACTACCAAAAAACGACCAAATTGGCTGAAATTTGGCAGTGTTAAGTACGGTTGATGACGCTACTATATTATCTTCGACTATTCGAAATTAAGTTCGAAAATTCGAAGTAATATTCAAAAAATCTGTTAATTTGTCGAACTTCAAAATTGTTTTGCTTTCACTCGATTCACTCACTGTATACTACTTGAATTGAATCACACAAACACTCTCATTACTTGTTTCGTTTGAATTGAGTATTGACTAACATTCCTTATTTTCAAATATACTATTCATTTCATTCATAAAACAATGAGTGAGTCAAACACAGTGTTTGAAAAAAATCAAATGTTTTAATTTATTATTTAAGTCACTCATGCAGGGCTCTAGTATAATTAATATATTAACCCAAACATAGATTTTGTTATACAAACATATGTAGAATGAAAGGTGTCCTGTGGATCACTTTTTTGGTAGGAATAACTCGCCAACATGCTTAATAATGTACTAAATAAAACATATTTTTTGGAAAACGACCTAAGTTCCCTATGAGCAATTGAAAATCTTGATGTACAATATGTTGAAAAACAATTATTTTCAAACTTTTCAAAAGTGGTTTTTAGTATTGAGTTTATTAAGGGAAACATAATTAATGCTAAAGTATTACTGCAACAAATTCATTAAAAAAAATAAATTTTTTTAAATTATTTTCCCTAAATCAACTTAAAATTAGTTAATTTTTGAAACCCATTTCAAAAAAATTTAAGATATATTTTTTTCACAAATTACACTCAGTTCTGGATTTTCAATCTCTGGTAAAACCTTTCAAAAAACCAAATAGTTTTTATTGTTCTCATATTGTGAACATTAATACGCTTCGATTGATTGTTATTACTACATGAGATTGTTAAAAAGACAGCTTCCAAGGACACTCTAGTATTTATGTACCATTAATTATCTTCCTTACTGCTGGCAGTTGTTCCTCGTCATTCAGTTCCTTCTTTTACTAATACTGTTTCCATATTCACTTTACTCTTAATCAATGAAAATTTAAATGCATTTAAATCATACAGCAGTTACTGTTTGATATTAAAACCTACATTTCCATCTTCTAACGCTTAACTACACCAAATGCAATTGAAACTAACATATGGAACCATTAAATGGTAAAGATGACATATAGGTTCTAAATTGAACATTGTATTAGAAAAGAAATTCTCTCCCTTTTAAAGCTAGATTTGAGTGATTCTGTAGAGCTAAGAATTGCTATTAACATGCTATTACCTATTAGTAATTTTTACCATTTGCTAAAAACTCTAGTTGTCCTATATTAATAACGAACTGAATTAACATAGTATTTGGGCTGTTATTAGCCTAGTATCTTAGCTTTCTTTTCCACTATTAATAATAGAATTCTGTTAAAAATTTAAAAAGTTATGAAGATTTTACCCACATAACCTCTTAATTAATATTAATCATACGTACTGTGGGCAAAATTTTAAAAATTTAGTTTCTTATTTATTTAAGTGTGAGGGAGCCTATAAATTGTGTTCAATAATTAGTTAAATCTAATTAAATTATATTAAAAATAACTAGAATTTTATTAAAAAAAAAAACTTTGTCTTATGAAACTATTAAATCGTTTAGAAGACTGTTCTGTTTAACGTTAGCTTGTTGTAAGAGTGCAATTAAAGTGTTTGGTGTATGTCGTCTGCTGTTATCTAAAATATTTTCTAGTTACTTTATATACATAAGTATTTATTGGTCTTTTACCATCACAAATTTAGTTAGTTTGGCAATGATACTTTCCCCAATTTCAAATTGCTGGCAGGAGTAACATCAACCGAGAGAAAATAAGAAGGAACTACAAAAAAGCAAGGAAGTAACGTCACTACAGACATCACTATCAAAACTATATATGTATAAAAGACTAGTTGAGGACACTGCCACAGTTATCTTGATAGTAAAGAAGTATTTTTAAAGACAGTAAATAAATTTTTCAAAAATTTACTTTCCTTCCAACTTTCCTCTATAGAGTGACTAGTATTTTACAATTTAGTTGAAAATCATATAAATATTTCTAAAATTTAAAAACTCATTACTTTTTGTAAAGTTTTTTTTCGCTTTTTTTCGCCACAGCAAGTTTAAATCATAACATTGTATTACAGTGCGTATGATTGATATTAATTCAAAGGTTAGTTAAGAAAATTGTCCATAACTTGCGTAATTTTTCGTAGATTTTTATGAAAGAAAAGGGGAATTAAAGCTAAGCTAACAAGCTATGATTACTTAGAAGCATACTCCACAAACAAGACTTTTTATTATATAATATGACAACTTAAACCAACATTAAATTTGCGAAAGACATACTTTCATACGAAATAGAATTCTTGCAGCTACTTCAATATGTGTTCAATATACTTCTTGGTTTTTAAAAAATTTCCTTATAATCTTCCAATTTTATGTAAAATTAAAAATTAAAAATTGGCTATCAGTACGTATGATTGATATTAATTCAAAGGTTGGCTGAGAAAATTGTCTATAACTTTTACAATTTTTAACTGATTTTTAAGAAGGAAAATGTAAATGAAAGCTAATATAACAGGCTTTAATATTTTTTTATGAAAATTACTAAACAATTTTGTTTAAATCTGAACATTGTATAACAGTACGTATGATTAATATTAATTCAAAGGTTAGTTAAAATAATTGCCCATTACTTTGCTACTTTTTGTTACATTTTTATGAAAGAAAAAGGGGAATGAAAGCTAATCTAACAGGCTATGCTTCCTTAGAAGAATACTCCACAAACTAGACTTTCTCATTCTATAATATCACAACTTAAATCAATATTAAATTTGCGAAAGACATATTTGCATACAATTTCTTCATTAAAATTAAATTTTTGCTTTAAAATGAAACAGAATTCTTGCAGCTACTTCAATATGTGTTCAATTTACTTCTTGGTTTAAAAAATCCTTATAATCTTCAAATTTTTGGAAAATTAAAAATTGTCTTTCAGTACGTATGATTGATATTAATTCAAAGGTTAGTTGAGAAAATCGTCCATAACTTTTACAATTTTTAACTGATTTTTAAGGAGGAGAACGCAAATGAAAGCTAATATAACAAGCTTTAATAGGTTTATTTCAAAATTACTGAAAAATTTTGATTAATGCTAAAATTTTTAAACCTTATAATAAAGTTATACTTTTGATAATGATATTTGTCTCTAGTGCCGATAAATTTTGTTAAATGTCTTCTTTAAATTGTTTAATTCTTAAGGTTTTGTTTAGCATTACTTAATCCTTATCCTTTTTTCCTATTTCCACTTTATTAATTACTTTCCACTCCAAACTCCTTCTATATTCATTAATATTTTTGTTTAATATTTCTGTTTTTATATGAATTTATTAAAATTTTGTTTTTAAATATTTATATAATTTTAAAATTTAATTACTGTAGATGTCATCAACAACCACAGAAAACACTGTATGAAATGAATGCATTTGTCCCTTATTGACAGTTCGCCATTTGTGGCAGATATCACTTGTTTTTATCACTGGTACTTCAATTTAGTTGCAGTCGGTGTTAGTGTTGTTAAATTAAAAATTAATTTAGTTTATAGTTTTTAAAATAAATGAAAAAATTTACAGAGTTAAAAGGGTGGTATATAGGACAAAGACATAACTAGAATTTTAATTAAAATAGAGTTTTCAATAAGGAAATGTTTGCAAACAAAGATAAGTTTGAAAATGTAAATGATGCCAAAGATCCTAATGTAAGAAACTAAATGAAGTATAATTTGGACATCCACTATATTCATGACTTAAGGGCTTTATTCGTCCGAAAAATTTGGCTTCCATAAACACTGAGTAGTGCAATTAAAGTGTGCCAATACTCTAATTTCTTCACTATATGAGATCAATATGATGGACACGAAGTGTAACCCCAATGAAGTAAACACTTGGACAACCTATTTCTAAAGCTGCATTATTAGCTGAATTATCGTTATCTCGAATATCTACAATCCTAAAAAAGAAGATTATATACTATTTATTACATAGCTGGATATCTTAGCTTTCATTTCCATTTTTACTTATAGAAATCTGTTAATAATTGAAAAAGTTTTAAAGGTTTCTGTGAATTAACCTCTGAATTAATATAAATCATACGTACTGTGGAACAAATTACAAAATTTTTGTTTTTTAAAGAAATATACTAGATTTTTCTGAAATAAAGAAAGTTAGGTAGTGCAATGTAATAATTGATTCTATAGATTTTAAGAAGTGATTTCTTAAAGCTTAAATTTAACCAAATAACGAACTATTTACAGCAATAATATTGCAATTAATTCCTTATGTTATATATTTGTAGAAACTATAAACAATCACTTCTTGAGTAGTAGCTGTTGGTAGCCACTCGGAGGCTTTGGCTTTAAGACAACCCACATATTCCTATAACAATCATGGAAAACATACCAACAGCCTTAAATGCAAATGAAGAGCTCAACCAACTCTTAACGAAAGTAGTCAAGGCTCTACTATCACTAATTCTTTAACAAACCTGTAGGGTAGAGAACAACATAACCAGAAAGACAATTCTTCTGCTACAAATCACCAAGGAAACTATAGAAATCATTAAATCCCCAACGAAGTCTAACATCTTCAAAGAATCTCCTAAAACCTTAGCTAAACAACGAAAACTTAAGACAAATAGTATCACAACTAATAGACGACAACCACCACTGGCACTCAACCTACTACTACCGCAACACCTTTATTTATGGCAGCAACCATGCAACCCCCAACTTCAACAACAACCAAGAGATCTTCTATTGAAGCAACACCTTTACCCATGACAGCAATCTCCGCAACCACAAGTATCAACAATATTGAAGCAACAATGGGGATCTACTATTGAAAAAACGCCTTTACCCATGACAGCAATCTTTGAAACTGCTACAACAGCAGAAGCATTAACACAAGAATGAAATCTACTATATTAGCAACAATTGAAAACATCTATCTACTACTTCCAGAACCAAGAACTACACTTTTATATCCATTGCAAAACTTATAAATGAGAAAACAACTATTCGTGATACAGAACCAGTTATGCCCAAACTACTTCCAGCACTAACTCAGTTACGACAACAACCACTAACACTCAATCTACTACTACTGCAACACGTTTATTTATGACAACAACCACGCAACCGCCAGCTTCAACAACAAGCAGGAGATCTTCTATTGAAGCAATCTTTACCCAAGACAGCAACCTCCGCAACCACCAGATTCAATAACAAACAGAAGATCTTCTAATGAAGCAACACCCTTTACCCATGACAGCGACCTCCACAACCTCCGCAACCACCACCTTCAATAACAACCAGGAGATCTTCTAATGAGGCAACACCCGTTACCCATGACAACAACCTCCGCAACTGCTACAACAACCATCAACATATTTAAAAACTTCTAGTTTTGGTAGAAACCCTTATCGTAAAACTACTTCAAGCATAGCTACAGCAATGATGACATACACTTTAGCTACTTTCACCACAAATACTACAACAACAAATACTAGAACAACTTTAGCCAAGACAACAACCTACATAACCTCAACAATAACCGCCAATAGCAACCCAACAGCAATATCTAACCTAGTCCTACCAGCATCACAGATTCTGGTAAAAGATCACCTTGAAGCTTTCACAAATTTTTTACCACAACTACTAGAACAACTTTAGCCAAGACAACAACCTATTCAACCTCAACAATAACCGCCAGTAGCAACCCAACAGCAATATCTTACCCAAATCGTGATGTACTTCCCGCTAATAGAAAAAGTCCTGCCAATATCACAGATTCTGGTAAAAGATCACCTTGTAGCTTTCACAAATTGTCCATCACAACTACTAGAACAACTTTAGCCAAGACAACAACCTATACAATCTCAACAATAGCCGCCAATGGCAACCCAACAGCAATATCTAATCCAGTCCTATCAAATGTTCAACCACAACTACTAAAACAACGTTAGCCAAGACAACAACCTATACAATCTCAACAATAACCGCCAATAGCAACACAACATCAATATTGTATCCAAATCGTGATATACTTCCCACTAACAGAAATAGAACTTTCAACATCACAGATTCTGGTAAAACCTTGTATCGCTCTTCGATTTCTACCACCGCAATCATCCAAGACAACAGCCTCTAGCTCACAATCTACATTGATAACCACCTCAACACTTTTACCCCAGACAACAACCGCCAGTAGCAGAACCATAACATGGATATGGTAATGATCGTAGAGAATCTTTCTCACTTTATTAGGTTCATATTTGATTATGTTATGGTGGATAATATTAGAGATGGATCTAAGGATAACAAAAATAGATTTTGAAATTGTTCTCAATAAATGCAAAAATAGACAAAACATGATCACAACTTACTGTTGCAACGGTAACTGGAAATACAAGTCCTTGAGGATATAATAAAACTAAAGAGTTAAACTTAAGTTAAGATATCGAAGTCTATAGAAAACCAAAGACAAAGTTTTAAGTAAACTCGTGTTTGCTAAACAATCGGTTTCCTAGATCAACTCTAAGCTTAAAAGAGTACTTGGAACAGATGGAAAAGTTTTCAAAAAGTGAGTTCTTATACCTTAATATCCAGAAACTTTCTAAACAAATACTTTTTATTTTCAGCTGAAGAACTGAAGCTAAAAAGTCTCAATATTGAAAAGATGACTTCCAAATTATATTATCGATAATGACAAATAATTTCCTATAATTTAGTAATGAAACACGACTGTTAATATGTCTAGTAATCAACACATTCAGTGGCTTACTTTGTTACAGTAAAGTTAGGGATAAAGTTTAGACTAAAGTTTTACATAAAATATTAATTATATAATAAAGACTTGGGTAGTTTTTTTACCATAACAAGGATAAATTGTTTAAGTTTTATTATGAAGATTTGTATATTTCTAACACGTAAGTAAATGATCTTAATCTTAACTAATTTTCCAACTTTTCTTAAATTAAATATTTAAAAATATTTACTCTTAATTTTTCAAAAATTTTATTTAATAACAAATTTAAGAAACATTTTGTTAGAAGACAAAGCTCGAATAGAAATAGCGTTCATACTTTAAACCTTTCTTAATCATTTCCTTTTTAAATTTTATAAATCCCTTTAAAAACAAAAAAGTTATAAAAAAATTTCCACAACAACCTCTAAATTAATAATAATCATACGTACCGTTGGACGGCCACCAATATAAATTTGAAAAACTCAGTATAACTTTTAAACCACTGAACTAATTTAGTTAAAATTTGGCAAAGTAATAAAAGAGATGTTGCTTTAACAGAATATGGTTTATAAGGTGATAAAAATTGTCGCTAAAGAGTCTCAAGAAGATAAAACGCTTGAATTTAAAAAAAAATCTATTAATTTTGCTAATTTTATAGAATTTTTAAAATTTTTAATCTACAATATAAATTATCATTAGCTTATTACTTATGATAACATCCAAAGTAAACAACTTTTTTATAAACACTTCTTAGCTATATGCATTTTGCTTATGATAATCATAAGCTATATGTTAGTTTAGCTACTGCAATTTTTTCCTTTTGTTATTAAAACTATAATCTTTATTATGATTTTCATAATAATGTTGTTTTTCGTTGCAACGTAAATGTGTATTTATAAAATGTGTAAAAGAGATTGTACTAAACTACTTGCTTTAGTACTTATATTAAAAAAACTGATATAATCTAGCTAAATGCAATTACACTTTACTATGTTGTAGTATATTTACAATGATAAACAAACTGCACTAGGGAAAAAGAACAGAACAATGAACAGAGACCTTCACACGCGTGAAGCAAAAACGTTATATTCATAACATAACACACGAATCTGCTAGACATGTATGTACTATGTTAAGAAAAAATGCATTTAACTTTTGAACGTGGAAGAGCTTAAGGAAATCTTTATATGTATGAGTATTTGTTACATAAGTGAGTATACAGTAGTATATAATTGCCTCGAACTAACTAAATAACTAACTAACTAACTAACTAACTAACTAACTAACTAACTAACTAACTAACTAACTAACTAACTAACTAACTAACTAACTAACTAACTAACTAACTAACTAACTAACTAACTAACTAACTAACTAACTAACTAACTAACTAACTAACTAACTAACTAACTAACTAACTAACTAACTAACTAACTAACTAACTAACTAACTAACTAACTAACTAACTAACTAACTAACTAACTAACTAACTAACTAACTAACTAACTAACTAACTAACTAACTAACTAACTAACTAACTAACTAACTAACTAACTAACTAACTAACTAACTAACTAACTAACTAACTAACTAACTAACTAACTAACTAACTAACTAACTAACTAACTAACTAACTAACTAACTAAC
>NW_023996368.1:0-17500 GCF_015586225.1 Lucilia sericata | reverse complement strand
AGTCTAGTCTATAGTCTAGTCTATATCTAGTCTATAGTCTAGTCTATAGTCTAGTCTATAGTCTAGTCTATAGTCTAGTCTATAGTCTAGTCTATAGTCTAGTCTATAGTCTAGTCTATAGTCTAGTCTATAGTCTAGTCTATAGTCTAGTCTATAGTCTAGTCCATAGTCTAGTCTATAGTCTAGTCCATAGTCTAGTCTATAGTCTAGTCTATAGTCTAGTCTATAGTCTAGTCTATAGTCTAGTTTATAGTCTAGTCTATAGTCTAGTCCATAGTCTAGTCTGTAGTCTAATCTATAGTCTAGTCTATAGTCTAGTCTATAGTCTAGTCTATAGTCTAGTCTATAGTCTAGTCTATAGTCTAGTCTATAGTCTAGTCTATAGTCTAGTCTATAGTCTAGTCTATAGTCTAGTCTAGTCTATAGTCTAGTCTAGCTAGTCTATAGTCTAGTCTATAGTCTAGTCTATAGTCTATTCTATAGTCTAGTCTATAGTCTAGTCTATAGTCTAGTCTATAGTCTAGTCTATAGTCTAGTCTATAGTCTAGTCTATAGTCTAGTCTTAGTCTAGTCTATAGTCTAGTCTATAGTCTAGTCTATAGTCTAGTCTATAGTCTAGTCTATAGTCTAGTCTATAGTCTAGTCTATAGTCTAGTCTATAGT
Source organism: Lucilia sericata (assembly GCF_015586225.1). Taxonomy (NCBI): domain Eukaryota; kingdom Metazoa; phylum Arthropoda; class Insecta; order Diptera; family Calliphoridae; genus Lucilia; species Lucilia sericata. The sequence goes on along the minus strand of NW_023996368.1, from coordinate 16,837 downwards.
CTAGTCTATAGTCTAGTCTATAGTCTAGTCTATAGTCTAGTCTATAGTCTACTCTATAGTCTAGTCTATAGTCTACTCTATAGTCTAGTCTATAGTCTAGTCTATAGTCTAGTCTATAGTATAGTCTATAGTCTAGTGTATAGTCTAGTCTAGTTTTAGTCTATAGTCTAGTCTATGGTTTAGTTTATGGTTAGTCTGTAGTATAGTCTTATAGTCCAGGCCACATGCTAGTCTGCAGTATAATCTATAGTCTAGTCTTTTGTTTAGTCTATAGTCTTACCTATAGTGTAGTTTCTAAATTCCTTATACTTTTAGTACACTTAGCCTTTTTTCAGTGTATTTCCTGTACGAATATTTTTACTGCAGTTATAAATGCTTTTGGCAAAAAGACACATCGTAATATAATATTTTGTACATATACAACAGCAATGAACAGTGAATACAACAAATAGCATTAGCAGCACAAAACGGCGACAACATCAGAACTAGCAACAACAATGTTATGTTGGTATGTTGTTAACCCCATTTATTATATTTGCTTTTTCCTAAAATAACAAAAATACACTGTTAAATAGACACACTTGCACGTACTCGTTTAACATGGATATTTATGGCGCCAACAAAGCGACAATTTAGTTTAAACTAGTGTCACAGAGATAATTAAGGAAGATACTGATATTATACTGCAGCACCAAAATACAAACATATGAATAGAGGCACTAACAGTACCAATACCAAGTAAAATTTCCCTTTCGTTTAAACTATATGAAATTTGATTATTTCTGGCCATCGATATGGATGGTGACAATTTAAAGAAAAACAAACGCTTTAAAGAAACTCCTATTTTCTTTAAGTATTAAATAACTGTTGTGCAAGGATTTATCCTCAAGAGTATTTACAATATGCGGACAACAATACTTGCCAATGTGTAGTCGGAAGAAAACTGCAAGGGATACATGCTGATACAAATCAGAAAATTCTTGTTATTGTGGCTTAAGCAAGGATTTTCTTGCAATGATTGCCTTGTTTAAGAACGCGAAATTATAATGGAAAACCCAGCAGGGAAGGAAATGAAACTTGATAACAGGAAAATATGCGGTTAAATTGCATCTTAAGGGGAGGGGACAAAAGTTAGTTATTGATGGTTTTCCGTTTTATTTATTTTTCATTCTCATGTTTTCTTCTCAACTTAAGGAAATTTTTTTTCTTAAGTAAAGTTTTATTATTTGTAATAATATTTATAGAAGAAAAAACTGTTGTTAATAATATTAAAGCATAAGTGACGGAAAATAAAAAAGGAAATTTATTAAATAATTTGATAATATAAAGGATATATTATCCTAAAAGAAATAATTATTCAAAAAGAAAATACTAGTTTCAGTTATAGTTCAATTCTAGTTCAGTTTCTATTTCAGTTTCTAGTTCCGTTCTAGTTCTAGTTCGGTTCTAGTTCTAGTTCGGTTCTAGTTCTAGTTCGAATTCTAGTTCAGTTCTAGTTCAATTCTAGTTCAGTTCTAGCTCAGTTCTAGTTCAGTTCTAGTTCAGTTTCTAGTTCAGTTCTAGTTCAGTTCTAGTTCAGTTCTAGTTCAGTTCTAGTTCAGTCTAGTTCAGTTCTAGTTCAGTTCTAGTTCAGTTCTAGTTCAGTTCTAGTTCAGTTCTAGTTCAGTTCTAGTTCAGTTCTAGTTCAGTTCTAGTTCAGTTCTAGTTCAGTTCTAGTTCAGTTCTAGTTCAGTTTCTAGTTCAGTTCTAGTTCAGTTCTAGTTCAGTTTCTAGTCATTCAGTTTCTAGTTCAGTTTCTAGTTCAGTTCTAGTTCAGTTCTAGTTCAGTTCTAGTTTCAGTTCTAGTTCAGTTCTAGTTCAGTTCTAGTTCAGTTCTAGTCAGGTTCTAGTTCAGTTCTAGTTCAGTTCATAGTTCAGTTTCTAGTTCAAGTTCTAGTCAGTTTCTAGTTCAGTTCTAGTTCAGTTCTAGTTCAGTTCTATTTCAGTTCTAGTTCAGTTCTAGTTCAGTTCTAGTTCAGTTCTAGTTCAGTTCTAGTTCAGTTCTAGTTCAGTTCTAGTTCAGTTCTATTTCAGTTCTAGTTCAGTTCCTGTTCAGTTCTAGTTCAGTTCTAGTTCAGTTCTAGTTCAGTTCTAGTTCAGTTCTAGTTCAGTTCTAGTTCAGTTTCTAGTTCAGTTCTAGTTTCAGTTCTAGTTCAGTCTAGTTCAGTTCTAGTTCAGTTCTAGTCAGTTTCTAGTTCAGTTATAGTTCAGTTCTAGTTCAGTTCTAGTTCAGTTCTAGTTCAGTCTAGTTCAGTTCTAGTTCGTTCTAGTTCATTTATTCGTTCTAGTTCAGTTCTAGTTCAGTTCTAGTTCAGTTCTAGTTCAGTTCTAGTTCTAGTTCTAGTTCTAGTTCTGTTCTAGTTCTGTTCTAGTTCTGTTCTAGTTCTGTTCTAGTTCTGTTCTAGTTCTGTTCTAGTTTCTGTTCTAGTTCTGTTCTAGTTCTGTTCTAGTTCTGTTCTAGTTCTGTTCTAGTTCTGTTCTAGTTCTGTTCTAGTTCTGTTCTAGTTCTGTTCTAGTTCTGTTCTAGTTCTGTTCTAGTTCTGTTCTAGTTCTGTTCTAGTTCTGTTCTAGTTCTGATTCTGTTCTGTTCTAGTTCTGATAGTTCTGTTCTAGTTCTGTTCTAGTTCTGTTCTAGTTCTAGTTCTAGTTCAGTTCTAGTTCAGTTCTAGTTCAGTTCTAGTTCAGTTCTAGTTCAGTTCTAGTTCAGTTCTAGTTCAGTTCTAGTTCAGTTCTAGTTCAGTCTAGTTCAGTTCTAGTTCAGTTCTAGTTCAGTTCTAGTTCAGTTCTAGTTCAGTTCTAGTTCAGTTCTAGTTCAGTTCTAGTTCAGTTCTAGTTCAGTTCTAGTTCAGTTCTAGTTCAGTTCTAGTTCAGTTCTAGTTCAGTTTAGTTCAGTTCTAGTTCAGTTCTAGTTCAGTTCTAGTTCTGATCTAGTTCAGTTCTAGTTCAGTTCTAGTTCAGTTCTAGTTCAGTTCTAGTTCAGTTCTAGTTCAGTTCTAGTTCAGTTCTAGTTCAGTTCTAGTACTAGTTCTGTTCTAGTTCTGTTCTAGTTCTGTTCTAGTTCTGTTCTAGTTCTGTTCTAGTTCTGTTCTAGTTCTGTTCTAGTTCTGTTCTAGTTCTGTTCTAGTTCTGTTCTAGTTCTGTTCTAGTTCTGTTCTAGTTCTGTTCTAGTTCTGTTCTAGTTCTGTTCTAGTTCTGTTCTAGTTCTGTTCTAGTTCTGTTCTAGTTCTGTTCTAGTTCTGTTCTAGTTCTGTTCTAGTTCTGTTCTAGTTCTGTTCTAGTTCTGTTCTAGTTCTGTTCTAGTTCTGTTCTAGTTCTGTTCTAGTTCTGTTCTAGTTCTGTTCTAGTTTCTGTTCTAGTTCTGTTCTAGTTCTGTTCTAGTTCTGTTCTAGTTCTGTTCTAGTTCTGTTCTAGTTCTGTTCTAGTTCTGTTCTAGTTCTGTTCTAGTTCTGTTCTAGTTCTGTTCTAGTTCTGTTCTAGTTCTGTTCTAGTTCTGTTCTAGTTCTGTTCTAGTTCTGTTCTAGTTCTGTTCTAGTTCTGTTCTAGTTCTGTTCTAGTTCTGTTCTAGTTCTTTCTAGTTCTGTTCTAGTTCTGTTCTAGTTCTGTTCTAGTTCTGTTCTAGTTCTGTTCTAGTTCTGTTCTAGTTCTGTTCTAGTTCTGTTCTAGTTCTGTTCTAGTTCTGTCCTAGTTCTGTTCTAGTTCTGTTCTAGTTCTGTTCTAGTTCTGTTCTAGTTCTGTTCTAGTTCTGTTCTAGTTTGTTCTAGTTCTGTTCTAGTTCTGTTCTAGTTCTGTTCTAGTTCTGTTCTAGTTCTGTTCTAGTTCTGTTCTAGTTCTGTTCTAGTTCTGTTCTAGTTCTGTTCTAGTTCTGTTCTAGTCCTGTTCTAGTTCTGTTCTAGTTCTGTTCTAGTTCTGTTCTAGTTCTGTTCTAGTTCTGTTCTAGTTCTGTTCTAGTTCTGTTCTAGTCCTGTTCTAGTTCTGTTCTAGTTCTGTTCTAGTTCTGTTCTAGTTCTGTTCTAGTTCTGTTCTAGTTCTGTTCTAGTTCAGTTCTAGTTCAGTTCTAGTTCTGTTCTAGTTCAGTCCTAGTTCAGTTCTAGTTCAGTTCTAGTTCAGTTCTAGTTCTGTTCTAGTTCTGTTCTAGTTCTGTTCTAGATCTGTTCTAGTTCTGTTCTAGTTCTGTTCTAGTTCTAGTTGTTAGTTCTGTTCTAGTTCTGTTCTAGTTCTGTTTCTAGTCTGTTCTAGTTCTGTTCTAGTTCTGTTCTAGTTCTGTTTTAGTTCTGTTCTAGTTCTGTTCTAGTTCTGTTCTAGTTCTGTTCTAGTTCTGTTCTAGTTCTGTTCTAGTTCTGTTCTAGTTCTGTTCTAGTTCTGTTCTAGTTCTGTTCTAGTTCTGTTCTAGTTCTGTTCTAGTTCTGTTCTAGTTCTGTTCTAGTTCTGTTCTAGTTCTGTTCTAGTTCTGTTCTAGTTCTGTTCTAGTTCTGTTCTAGTTCTGTCTAGTTCTGTTCTAGTTCTGTTCTAGTTCTGTTCTAGTTCTGTTCTAGTTCTGTTCTAGTTCTGTTCTAGTTCTGTTCTAGTTCTGTTCTAGTTCTGTTCTAGTTCTGTTCTAGTTCTGTTCTAGTTCTGTTCTAGTTCTGTTCTAGTTCTGTTCTAGTTCTGTTCTAGTTCTGTTCTAGTTCTAGTTCTAGTTCTGTTCTAGTTCTGTTCTAGTTCTGTTCTAGTTCTGTTCTAGTTCTAGTTCTAGTTCTGTTCTATAGTTCTGTTCTAGTTCTGTTCTAGTTCTGTTCTAGTTCTGTTCTAGTTCTGTTCTAGTTCTGTTCTAGTTCTAGTTCTGTTCTAGTTCTGTTCTAGTTCTGTTCTAGTTCTGTTCTAGTTCTGTTCTAGTTCTGTTCTAGTTCTGTTCTAGTTCGTTCTAGTTCTGTTCTAGTTCTGTTCTAGTTCTGTTCTAGTTCTGTTCTAGTTCTGTTCTAGTTCTGTTCTAGTTCTGTTCTAGTTCTAGTTCTAGTTCTGTTCTAGTTCTGTTCTAGTTCTGTTCTAGTTCTGTTCTAGTTCTGTTTCTAGTTCTGTTTTAGTTCTAGTTCTGTTCTAGTTCTGTTCTAGTTCTGTTCTAGTTCTGTTCTAGTTTGTTCTAGTTCTGTTCTAGTTCTGTTCTAGTTCTGTTCTAGTTCTGTTCTAGTTCTGTTCTAGTTCTGTTCTAGTTCTGTTCTAGTTCTGTTCTAGTTCTGTTCTAGTTCTGTTCTAGTTCTGTTCTAGTTCTGTTCTAGTTCTGTTTTCTTTTCTTCTCCAGTTCTTTGAGAAATCCTGTGCGTTTCATTTCTTTTGATATTTGGCACTGTCCGTCTGCATTTAACAATCAAAATTTTAAGTAATGGTAGTTGTCAGCCACAGTATTTGAGATCTAACTGACACCCGTAAAATTAGTGAAGTATAACACAAAAACAGCCACAGTTCTTTAACCATAATTGAGAACAATGGCTTTATTCAAACTAGAAATAAAAATGCAAACAAACAAAACAAAGGATTTTTTTTGGAAATACAGCAACTCTGTAAAAAAAATCAAAAAACAGGCAAATAGTTGTTTTTGTTGCAATAGACATATTGTCTGGTATTTACAATCTATGACAGCACACAATAACACAAATTAAAGAAAGTTTTTGTTTTCATAATAGTGATCGACTCAATCCACAACAGTATGACTGAGGAAATAAAGAAGTGTGACCAACTATGGAATTGGTTGCAGTTCTGAGCTTATGAAAAACCCAGATTGTATTAGAATTATGAATATATTATTTAAATTTCAGCTGGCCACTCTATTTTCATTTAAAACTTCTATACAATATTGCTGTTTTCACAACTAAAGTTTCCAACATTACACTCACCACATAGCAATTAAAATTGCAAACGAAATCAGATGTTGTTATGGTATTCATTAGTAGTGGCAAGTGTTAAAACTAAAAATTGCAAAAATTAAATAATTTTTGCGAACTAATAAAAACACTCTCACATGTCCAAATATTTATTTAATAAGTCAACTGTTTGGATATTCTACATGAAATCATTCCCATTAGCAGTGTAGATTTCAAATTGTTGCCAAATTTTGGCACTTTTCTAAGAGCAAAAACTTTTACTAATGAAATGTACGTGAGTATTAAACTAAACTAGAACTGAACTAGAAAGAACTAGAATAGAACTAGAACAGAACTAGAACAGAACTAGAACAGAACTAGAACAGAACTAGAACAGAACTAGAACAGAACTAGAACAGAACTAGAACAGAACTAGAACAGAACTAGAACATACTAGAACCAGAACTAGAACAGAACTAGAACAGAACTAGAACAGAACTAGAACAGAACCTAGAACAGAACTAGAACCAGAACTAGAACAGAACTAGAACATAACTAGAACACGACACTAGAACAGAACTAGAACAGACTAGAACAGAACTAGAACAGAACTAGAACAGAACTAGAACAGAACTAGAACAGAACTAGAACAGAAACTAGAACAGAACTAGAACAGAACTAGAACAGAACTAGAACAGAACTAGAACAGAACTAGAACAGAACTAGAACAGAACTAGAACAGAACTAGAACAGAACTAGAACAGAACTAGAACAGAACTAGAACAGAACTAGAACAGAACTAGAACAGAACTAGAAACAGAACTAGAACAGAACTAGAACAGAACTAGAACAGAACTAGAACAGAACTAGAACAGAACTAGAACAGAACTAGAACAGAACTAGAACAGAACTTGAACAGAACTAGAAGAGATTAAATAATTTCTGCGAACTAATAAATACACTCTCACATGTCCAAAATATTTATTTAATAAGTCAACTGTTTGGTTATTCTACATGAAAATCATTCCCATTAGCAGTGTAGATTTCAAATTGTTGCCAAATTTTGGCACTTTTCTAAGAGCAAAAACTTTTACTAATGAAATGTACGTGAGTATTAAACTGTTAATAGGTGATATTTGGTTTACGGAAAAACAAGGAATGAAAAATTTATTTTTCTATCAATAAATTTTCTAATTAAAATTTACAAACTAAATTGATTAAATTCAAAGTAAACAAAACAAGTATATTATAAAGGAAGTTCATTCTCATTCTCCAACACCCCCACTAGGATGAACGCCAAGATTCATAATATCACAACAATGTAAATGCTTTAAACTTGTTAGGGATTTCGTTAAGACATCAGCTGCCATATCCTCGGTATTCAGATATTCAATAACAACCTTTTTGTCATTTACGAGATTTCTTATAAAATGATGTCGTATGTCAATGTGCTTAGAGCGAGCATGATAAGTACTGTTATGCGACAAATTTATAGCGCTTTTATAATCGCACTTTATCACAATAGACGATGATCGTCCAAGTTCATTGAACAGAGATCGTAGCCACAACGCCTCTTGCCCAGCTGCTGCCAAAGCCATATATTCAGCTTCTGTTGTTGATAAAGCTGTTGTTTGTTGCTTCTTGGAGTTCCACGAAATGCAACCTCCTTGAAATTTGAAAACGTAACCAGAAGTTGATTTTCTATCATCTAAGTCGCCAGCCCAATCCGCATCTGAGATTCCTTCAATGTGTGCATTTTCATCTTTTGAGAACTGCAACTTGTAATTTATTGTCCCTTTGAGGTATCTCATTATGCGCTTTACTGCTTGCCAGTGTGCCTTTCCAGGATTATTGTTGTATCTAGCTAAAGCCCCCACTGCAAACGATACATCAGGACGGCTTACTTGAGCTGCATACATAATACTTCCTATTGCTTCTTGGTACGGTATGGTTTTCATGTCATCACTCTCTTCCTTTGTTTGTGGGCACATATCTTTTGAAATTTTCTGGTTAATATCCAATGGAGTTGAAATTGGCTTGCAGTCATCCATCTTAAATTTCTTCAAAATATTGTTAATATATTGTTCCTGATCAAGCCATAGTTTTCCATTCTTTCTATCTCTTGTAATTTTCATCCCTAAGATGTAGTTCGCTTCACCAATGTCTTTCATTTTAAAATTTTCTGTAAGACGTTTCTTTATATTCAATTTATTTTTTGAATTATTTGTAAATACCAAAATGTCGTCAACGTAAATTGCTACATAAGTTATTTCATCCTTGGCTAACTTGTAATATACGCAAGGTTCCGTTTTTGATTGAGTTAATCCAATTTTCTTCAATGTTTGATCCAGCTTTTGATTCCACAATCTACTAGCTTGTTTAAGACCATACAAAGATTTTTTAAGTTTACATACCATGTCTTTCTTTTCAGTGAAACCTTCAGGGATCTTCATATATATTTCCTCATTTAGTTCACTTTGGAGGAAAGCTGTCAGCACATCCATTTGGTCTATATCCAAGTCGTGCTGAACGGCCAAACTTAGGAGTAGTCGAATTGAGGAATATCGAACTACAGGAGAGAATGTTTCTTCATAGTCAATTCCGTAGCATTGGGAATAGCCTTTTATGACCAACCTCGCTTTATATCGCTCTATATCACCTTTAGAGTTCTTCTTTATTTTGAAACACCATTTGCTATCAATAGGTTTCTTTCCTTTTGGTAGTTTTACAAGTTCCCATGTTCCATTTTCAATTAAAGCGTTTAGTTCTTCATCCATAGCCCGTTGCCATTCGTTTTTGTTAGAACTTTCTAATGCCTGCTTCACTGTTTTGGGTTCTTCATCCACTTGAACAACATTGCATTCATACCCATACCTTTGAACTGGTTTTGTCGTTCTAGATGACTTTCTTACAGTTTCAGGTGATGTGATTCCTCTCACAGATGGTCCAGGTACACAGTCGTTACTTTGATCATCATTGTTTCTAGGCGATGTCTCATCAGTATCAGAAAAATATTGATCTTCATCAGAATTACTTTCTTCTCCAATACTTGGCATTTCTGAATATGTAATTGTCGCATCTGAACGTATATCAATAGTATCTGTAGGATTTATTTCATCGGAGCATTCGTCAACATTATCTGTTGGATTTCTATCATCAGAACATATATCTTCTGGATCATCCACTTCCCCCACTGAATCACATCCCGGTATAATATAGAACTTAGAATCATCACTAGGCATTTCATTATAGAATTCGTTTTCTAAAAACTTGGCATCTCTACTTAACTCGACCTTCTTTGATTTAACGTCATAGAACCGATAGGTTTTGGAGTGTGTACAATAGCCAACGAAAATTGATTCTTTTGCTTTAGCATCAAGTTTTCTTCTTTTTTCTTTTGCTATATGTATCACAGCTTTGCATCCAAAAACTTTAAGATATTTCAAGTTTGGTTTCTTACCAGACCATATTTCTTCAGGAGAAACACTATTTAAAGTTTTACATGGAGTGCGGTTTATTAAATATACAGCCGTATTTGCAGCTTCAGCCCAGAACTTCTTTGGTAGACGGGATTCAATTAAAAGGCATCTTGTTTTTTCAATAATAGTACGGTTCATTCTCTCTGACATGCCGTTTTGTTGTGGCGTATAAGGCACTGTCTTTTGATGCTCAATTCCGTATTGAATAAAAATTTTCTTCATTCTCCCATTGCAGTATTCAGTTCCATTATCAGTTCTTAATGCTTTTATTCTTCTTCCAGTTTGATTTTCAACCAAGTTTTTAAACTCAATAAATTTATCTGTTACTTCATCTTTGGTTTTTAAAAAATAGGCCGTTACTTTCCTGCTAAAATCATCAACGAATATTAGCATATATCTTGAACCATTAATTGACGGTACTTCCATAGGTCCACAAAGGTCTGAGTGTATTAGGCTTAATAACTCTGTTGCTCTCGTTCCAGGATCCTTAAATGGAGATCTTGATAGCTTACCTTTTATACAAGTAATGCAGTTTTGCTTGTTAATTTCACAATTGACACCATTGACTGCACCAGACTTCATACTTTTTAAGATTTCATCATTTGCATGGCCAATACGTTTATGCCACAAGTTGTATTCTTCATTTTTCACTTCAGAAATAAGCACACTGTTACTTGCAATGTTTAATTTAAACATACCATTCACCAGGTCACCTGTTGCAATAACCTTACCGAAGTTGTTCAATACCTTGCACCCTTTTTTATTGAATGCGACTTCATAACCAGATTCCACAATTTTCGAAACTGATAACAAATTGACATATAAGTTGGGAATATAAAGCACATCACGAAACATCACATTTTCTTCTTTAAATTTTCCAACCTTAGCAATCATATCAACTTGACCGCAACCCTTTACTTGCATTGATTCTTTATTAGCAATTGTAACTTCAGCATTCTTTTCTTGAAATTGGTTGTTAAAGAATTTTAAATTAGAACACATATGTGCTGTCGCACCAGAATCAAAAAACCATTCACTTTTGTTTAACTCTTGCACAGAAAAGCATCCAATCATGGCATTTGAATTTTTGTTGTATTTTGGCTTCGATTTCTTAGGACATTTTGTTGCAATGTGTCCATACTGGTTGCAATTGTAACATTTTGGTCCTTTATTTTTGACGAATTTCTTCTGACCAGCTAATGCAACGTCTGTTGATTCCTTCTTAACATCTTGCAACAATTTTAGTTTGATGGCGTCTCCAGTTATTTTATTCCGGAACTTTGAATACCCATTATCATTGGATTATATTCTTCTGGTAACCCCGCTAGTAGCATTGAACCTACCCATTCTTCATCGACACTGAGACCAGCTCCTCTTAGTTTGTGTGCTGTTGTTAGAATTTCATTAACATATTCTTCAACATTTGCACAATTTTGTAATTTTGTTGAACAAAACTTTTGTATTAATCCAACTCTTCTTACTAGTCCGCTGTCTTCAAGAATTGTTGAGAGTGTACCCCATATTTCATTCGCACTATTACAATTACGAATGTGTGGATAAATAGTTTTATCCACCAACAGAATTAATTCCGCCTTCGCTTGTGTTTGCTTATCTTGATTTGTTTCAGTTCCAAGAACTGCTTTCCAAAGACCTTTCATTTGGAAATAAGCCTCAACTGTAAATTTCCAATCTTCATAATTTTCACTTCCGCGAAGCTTTTCAATTTGATTGTTATTGGACATTCTTAAATTATTTTTATTTATTATTACACACGCGAAATTAACTACCCTTATATAGCGGAAGGGCCCATAACCTGTTAATAGGTGATATTTGGTTTACGGAAAAACAAGGAATGAAAAATTTATTTTTCTATCAATAAATTTTCTAATTAAAATTTACAAACTAAATTGATTAAATTCAAAGTAAACAAAACAAGTATATTATAAAGGAAGTTCATTCTCATTCTCCAACATAAACTAAACTAGAACTAGAACAGAACTAGAACAGAACTAGAACAGAACTAGAACAGAACTAGAACAGAACTAGAACACTAGAACATAACTAGAACAGAACTAGAACAAAGAACTAGAACAGAACTAGAACAGAACTAGAACAGAACTAGAACAGAACTAGAACAGAATAGAACAGAATACAAACTAGAACACTAGAACAGAACTAGAACAGAACTAGAACAGAACTAGAACAGAACTAGAACAGAACTAGAACAGAACTAGAACAGAACTAGAACAGAACTAGAACAGAACTAGAACAGAACTAGAACAGAACTAGAACAGAACTAGAACAGAACTAGAACAGAACTAGAACAGAACTAGAACAGAACTAGAACAGAACTAGAACAGAACTAGAACAAACTAGAACAGAACTAGAACAGAACTAGAACAGAACTAGAACAAACTAGAACAGAACTACAGAACTAGAACAGAACTAGAACAACTAGAACCGAACTAGAACAGAACTAGAACAGAACTAGAACAGAACTAGAACCAGAACTAGAACAGAACTAGACAAGAACTAGAACAGAACTAGAACAGAACTAGAACAGAACTAGAACAGAACTAGAACAGAACTAGAACAGAAACTAGAACAGAACTAGAACAGAACTAGAACAGAACTAGAACAGAACTCGAACAGAACTAGAACAGAACTAGAACAGAACTAGAACAGAACTAGAACAGAACTAGAACAGAACTAGAACAGAACTAGAACAGAAATAGAACAGAACTAGAACAGAACTAGAACAGAACTAGAACAGAACTAGAAACAGAACTAGAACAGAACTAGAACAGAACTAGAACAGAACTAGAACAGAACTAGAACAGAACTAGAACAGAACTAGAACAGAACTAGAACAGAACTAGAACAGAACTAGAACAGAACTAGAACAGAATAGAACAGAACTAGAACAGAACTAGAACAGAACTAGAACAGAACTAGAACAGAACTAGAACAGAACTAGAACAGAACTAGAACAGAACTAGAACAGAACTAGAACAGAACTAGAACAGAACAGAACTAGAACAACAGAACTAGAACAGAACTAGAACAGAAAACAGAAACAGAACTAGAACAGAACTAGAACAGAACTAGAACAGAACTAGAACAGAACTAGAAACTAGAACAGAACTAGAACAGAACTAGAACAGAACTAGAACAGAACTAGAACAGAACTAGAACAGAACTAGAACAGAACTAGAACAGAACTAGAACAGAACTAGAACAGAACTAGAACAGAACTAGAACAGAACTAGAACAGAACTAGAACAGAACTAGAACAGAACTAGAACAGAACTAGAACAGAACTAGAACAGAACTAGAACAGAACTAGAACAGAACTAGAACAGAACTAGAACAGAAACTAGAACAGAACTAGAACAGAACTAGAACAGAACTAGAACAGAACTAGAACAGAACTAGAACAGAACTAGAACAGAACTAGAACAGAACTAGAACAGAACTAGAACAGAACTAGAACAGAACTAGAACAGAACTAGAACAGAACTAGAACAGAACTAGAACAGAACTAGAACAGAACTAGAACAGAACTAGAACAGAACTAGAACAGAACTAGAACAGAACTAGAACAGAACTAGAACAGAACTAGAACAGAACTAGAAGAACTAGAACAGAACTAGAACAGAACTAGAACAGAACTAGACAGAACTAGACAGAACTAGAACAGAACTAGAACAGAACTAGAACAGAACTATAACAGAACTAGAACAGAACTAGAACAGAATTAGAGCAGAACTAGAACTGAACTAAAACTAAACTAGAACTGAACTACAACTGAATTAGAAATATTTCTTTGTTATTAATAAACTCCTTAATTTTTAGTAATAAGTATTAGAACTATGGGGCGTATGATTGATATTCATTTGTAGATATAAAATAATTATTCAATATGAAATGTTTGTAGAATTTAAAAAATTTTCTAATAGATTAAGTAACTTTCTGCATTGCTCAACTTTAAGTGAATGTTAAAAAATTTTTATAAATATTTCATAAACGAAAATGTGTTAAATTTCGAAATCCATCAACCCTTAGAGTTAAGAGTGTATTTTTGTTATTAAATTATACGGTTGAACTAATTTGTTACACATACATATATGTATGTAAGGTTTGGAAGTTTCTGTACAGGTTCAGGATCGTATGTATGCATTACTGCACATTCAGATATGCATAAGTAAGAATTTTATTATCTGGACAGGTTGCATACTTTTAAGCGCTTCAATGGATATCCAGAACATGTAAAAATATATGAACCTATAATTTTTGTAAGTTCTGGTGCAATTCATAGAATTGGCGGTGATTTTTAATGATTTGGTATCAGAACTTATGGTAGCACTAGGTAAAACACTTAACCATTTACAATAACATACTACAGGGATTTATGAGGCATGTGAGGGAAAAATGCATTGAAATTCAAGTATATTTTCGTAACTGCAGTTAGTTCAACACTTGCTTGAGTTATATGATAAAGAATTTTTTTTAGTGATAGCTTTACACTTCAAATTAGTTTTACACTTTCTGCTATAAGTTTTGCTTTTTCTATAATCTGGCACCTGTCGCAAGCTGTAAATAACTCTATTAGAATAGTGACATTTTTAATGGTTTAGTGAAGCCAATATTGGCAAACAACCTTTAGAATGAGATACATATTTACTTTGGTATTAAAAACTGTGCGGCAACAATTTCAATTTATAGCATTTTCTACCTAAAACCACTTAAAACATAATTAGTTTGTTGAAAAAGTGTGTCAATTAGTCTTTAACTATGCTTCCTTTTCTAATAATCTATTCAGCTAGAAAGCATGAAATAAACTAAAAATCATGATATGAAAAAATATTAAATTTAATAGAAATTTGTAAAAGAAAAAAACCTCTATATGAATAGCAAGTGCTTTGTTAGAGATAACTATTGCTTTGGAAAATCATAAAAAATAAAACAAGTCCATGACATTTATAAAACAAAATCTTAGTTTTCATATGGAGTTGAAATTTTAAACGTATCTTTAAAATTGCCAAAGTTATGAGCAATTTTTCGAAGCAATCTTAAAATAATATCAATCATACGTCCAGTATGACCAAATATTTTTGCTTATTGAAATGCCCGATGGAGGCCTAACTAACTAACTAACTAACTAACTAACTAACTAACTAACTAACTAACTACTAACTAACTAACTAACTAACTAACTAACTAACTAACTAACTACGACCTAACTAACTACTAACTAACTAAACTAACTAACTAACTAACTAACTAACTAACTAACTACTAACTAACTAACTAACTAACTAACTAACTACTACCTAACTAACTAAACTAACTAACTAACTAACTAACTAACTAACTAACTAACTACTACTAACTAACTAACTAACTAACTAACTAACTAACTAACTACTAACTAACTAACTAACTAACTAACTAACTAACTACTAACTAACTAACTAACTAACTAACTAACTAACTAACTACTAACTAACTAACTAACTAACTAACTAACTAACTAACTAACTAACTAACTAACTAACTAACTAACTAACTACTAACTAACTACTACTAACTAACTAACTAACTAACTAACTAACTAACTAACTACTAACTACTACGAACTAACTAACTAACTAACTAACTAACTACTACTAACTAACTAACTAACTACTAACTAACTAACTAACTAACTAACTAACTAACTAACTAACTACTAACTACTAACTAACTACTAACTACGAACTAACTACTAACTAACTAACTAACTAACTAACTAACTAACTAACTAACTAACTAACTAACTACTAACTAACTAACTAACTAACTAACTAACTAACTACTAACTAACTAACTAACTAACTAACTAACTAACTAACTAACTACTAACTAACTAACTAACTAACTAACTAACTAACTAACTAACTAACTAACTAACTAACTACTAACTAACTAACTAACTAACTAACTAACTAACTAACTAACTAACTAACTAACTAACTAACTAACTACTAACTAACTAACTAACTAACTACTAACTAACTAACTAACTAACTAACTAACTAACTAACTAACTAACTAACTAACTACTAACTAACTAACTAACTAACTAACTAACTAACTAACTAACTAACTAACTACTACTAACTAAACTAACTACTAACTAACTAACTAACTAACTAACTACTAACTAACTAACTAACTAACTAACTAACTAACCTAACTAACTAACTAACTAACTAACTAACTAACTAACTAACTAACTAACTAACTAACTAACTAACTAACTAACTAACTAACTAACTAACTAACTAACTAACTAACTAACTAACTAACTAACTAACTAACTAACTAACTAACTAACTAACTAACTAACTAACTAACTAACTAACTAACTAACTAACTAACTAACTAACTAACTAACTAACTAACTAACTACTAACTAACTAACTAACTAACTAACTAACTAACTAACTAACTAACTAACTAACTAAACTAACTAACTAACTAACACTAACTAACTAACTACTAACTAACTAACTAACTACTAACTAACTACTAACTAACTAACTAACTAACTAACTAACTAACTAACTAACTAACTAACTAACTAACTAACTAACTAACTAACTACTAACGAACTAACTACACTAACTAACTACTAACTAACTAACTAACTAACTAACTAACTAACTACTAACAACTAACTACTAACTAACTACTAACTAACTAACTACTAACTAACTAACTAACTAACTAACTAACTAACTAACTACTAACTAAATAACAACTAAACTAACTAACTACTAACCAACTAACTAACGAACTTAACTAATAACTAACTAACGACCTAACTAACTACTAACTAACTAACTACTAACTAACTAACTAACTAACTAACTAACTAACTACTAACTAATAACTAACTAACTAACTAACTAGCTAATAACTACTACTAACTAACTAACTAACTACCTAACTAACTAACTAACTAACTAACTAACTAACTAACTAACTAACTAACTACTAACTACTAACTAACTAACTAACTAACTAACTAACAAACTAACAAAATAACTAGCTTGAGCTAAATCGACGCCTGCTATAAAGTATATATTCCGAGTTTGTATAGATAGCGTAGCCGATTTAGCTAGGTCCACCTATCTGTCTGTGTGTATGCTGAAATTATTTTTCTGAAAAGGGGACTTTCTTGTTCTTCAAAAGGTACTTTTGGAATTTTCTATAACATTAAACCTAGAAACATAACATTAAACATGTTTAAGTAAGTGAGAACCTATAAATGCGGACTTTTTGGTACTTTTTCCCACTTCAAAAGGTACTTTTGGAATTTCCTGCAATATTGATCTATTAAACATTAAATCAAGTCAGGAGTTAATCGGAACCTATTAAAGGGATCCTTTTTGTTCTTTAATTGATAGTTTTATTGTTTTTATGCAATACCGAACCTAG